>NW_027313641.1:0-20499 GCF_040954645.1 Diabrotica undecimpunctata | reverse complement strand
ACGCGCTATCTCAGAGTCTTTACTTGGAGAATCAGCTGAGAAGGCCGTTTTGACGGTCGTGAGAATTTCACATTCTTTCCCCATTCTACCGCAGAGACCTCCACATTAGTAACTCTGTCAACCCAGGATATACGTAAGATGCGCCTATAACACCACATTTCGAAAGCTTCGAGCCGATTCATAGATGCAACAGTCAGTGTCCATGGCTTCCATTCCGTAAGCAGCAGACTGTGACTATGTAGCAGTTCAATAGACGGCATTTTGTTTTTAATGATATGTCTCGACTGTTGAAAATAGTTCTCATTCTAACGAATGCTGCTTTTGCTTTATTATTCGCTGTTAATTTCTGTTGAGTGGTCCCATTGGCTATTTAAATTGGTGCCTAGATATGTATATTGCTCGACTCTTTCGATATTCTGTTGGTTGATTGTAAGTTGAGCGTTTAGTATTGGTTTTTTTACTACATTGTCATAAATTTGGTTTTCTTTATGTTAAGAGCTAGTCCGTATCTGTTGCTGACATCTGTTATGCGATTTGTTAATATCTGTAAGTCATTCAGATTATCGGCAAAAACTATAGTGTCATCTGCATATCTAATGTTATTCAACATTCACCGTTTATTAGTATTCCTTTGCGCACACCGTCTGAAAGCTTCCTTAAATACCCATTCAGAATAAATATTGAACAACAATGGAGACAAAATACAGGCCCTGTCTTACTCCACGTTCCTATTGCAATTTTATCAGTTAACTGGTCTTCTATTTTGATTTTGGCCGTTTGATTGTAGTAAATGTTTCTGATAATTCATATTGTTAAGTTCTCGATATTTTTAATTAATGTGGCGTGATGTATTTTGCTTAGTTTCTTATTTTTTAAGTAAGTTACTGTGTGATTTTGGTTCTTCCTTTTTGGGCATGATTCATTTTAGTTTATTATTAAATTTGGCTACAATTGGGTAATATTTTTGCACTTGCAATGCCATTTTAGTATCTTTGATTAATTTATATTTAGTCCAGTCAATGGTAGTTTAGACCCAGTGCATTTTTCACCAATGTTATTTTCAAATTTGACTTTTCACTTTTTGATTGAGATCTCCCATTGTTATTGTTATTTCATATTTTTTCGTGCACTACATTAAGACTTTAGTAGATCTTAATGTTGAATCTCAATATTGTTCTGAAGCTATTTTCTTGTGGCATTTTAAAAGTACATTACTATTTTAATGGGAATGAGCCATTTACAATCAGAATTTGGTGTTTATTGAGAGTAAATGAAAAGGAAGACCAAAAACTTATCATGTCGGAATAATGTTATAAGGTTTTTTCCTCATGATTTACTATGGAAACACTAACAGTAAAATTTATTGTCATAAAGGCATGTAGTTGTCTTTTTAAAGACGAATTACAAGCTATGATTTTTTTTTTCTGTCAGATATTCTCAAGGTAAAGTTGATTTCATGTAATCGAATGAACTATCTTAGAATAAAGTCGTCCCTAGGAACGCAACTCATCAATATTGGCAGTATAATTTTAAAGTCGTCTACTTTAAAATGTATAATATATGCTTGAATTTTTTATATAAATGAGTCAGATTTAATTAAATTATTAGAAGAATTTTTTCACCAAGTAACAAAAAACAAAATTTGTTTAATTTTATTAAAGTTTGTATTTTGAGAACGATTTCCGAAGTTGAAATTGAAACGTCAATAGACTTACTTTAACCTTCAATTGTGGCTTATTCTTATAAAAATAGTAATCATGTTCCAATCTCAGTATCATGTTTATCAGTTGTTTGCATATAGACTTGTAGAATATTGATGTTTATTGGGATTCCTTGCAGTTGTAGAAGTATCATACGATCTGAGTGATAGACTTTATTTTGTAACAATTTTTTCTATAGCCTTGCTTATGATTATGATTCCGATACCATTCTGGTGTTGTGTTAGACTAGGTTATCACTTGAGAAAAAATACTTCTTTTTGTCAATATTCATTTTTCTACATCAGCCCTATCGTATCTCGCTTCTTCCGAAGATATCAGTATTTAACTTGATTATTTTTTTAACACTTCCTCGAACATACTTCTAATATTCCATCTGCTGATCTAAGTCATTGGTTTATTGACCGCCTAACATGCACTCGACCAACTAAGAACTTCCGCGAAGTGGGGACCAAATGTCTAATTGTACTTTGTATAGTAACGGTTCTTGGGAGATGATGTAGTAGTTTCCTCTTTATTTCTACACTGCAGTTTTATAGCCGGGGTAAATTGATATTATCTTATTTGGTAAGACCTATTTACACACCTATCCTACAATTATGTAGGACAGTTTCCTATCAGCAAGTGGGGACGCACCGTGTTGAGGTTGAGAACTCCCACTCCCGTCCATGTTTCGCGAAGTACAAAAGAGTTCTTTTGTACTTGAAAGTACAGAACTCCTCCACCACGCAAGCTAGGACGGATAGAAATTACCAAATATTACGCCAGCATTATCCAACGATTGTATCATCTTTTCAACTTCAAAAGTGAGATCAATGGTAGTGTCTTGGAGAGAAGAATTGGTCACTATGCTATCTTTAGATAATCTTACTAATAAATTTAAACATTCAAAATTTATTTAAATTTTACCCCAAATGTAGACAAACCCTTTACTTTAACCGAATTCCTATGACAAGAACTCCCTAAAAAACTAATACAAATAAAACTTAATATGTGCGCCTTTCCCTTAGAAACAAGGACAAAAAAGAGTCAGCTGAAAGTATAGTGGAGAGGAATGGGCCTAAAACCACACATGCAGTCCAAAATATCTCAAAGTGGTACTGTTCTCGATCTTCTGTTACATGGAATAAATTGTCGTGCATTTGGTAACTCCATTCATGAATGTTTTTAACCAAGAAATCTGTTGTCCTTCTACACCTCTACGGCCTTCTATTTTGCCTTTAAGGTATCAGTTGTCATATCACTGGACAGAAAAATACAAAAATGACTTTCAGTAACAACCTATTTAGAAAGCTCGCAGGAAGTTGATGAAGTGCCAAATCCTAAAGTTCTCAAAACAACAGCACAAGCCCCTTGCTACTCGGAACGGAAATATGCATGTCCGATGTGATTAGTTCATACAAGGACAGATAGACGTAGTTTTAATATTAAACATGCGAAATAATTACCAGGTGCATGAAAACTACACTTATAAAACCGCAGACTTTGCCATAAACATATCGAAAGGCAAAACACGTCGAAAGGTTTAAACAAGAGTTTAGTTTGTATTCTATGGATTTATGTCAGATTACGTCCTGTGCGTCAGAAATGACGCACAGGACTCACTATGCGAATGCGGTAAAGTTCAGAACATGAAACACCTACCGAAGTGCAGACTATACCCTCCTAGATGCACCCTCGAAAAATTGTGGCGTGTCAGCAACAATGCATTGACATCGCCCGTTATTGGACGGAGAAACTTTAAACATTTGGATCCGGACACGAAAAAGTCAAGTAGAGTAAGTACTTTAACCTTTAGTCTTTATTTGTTTTGTCTATCTGATCTAGAAAACTATGCGCAGTATTTTTTGATAGTTTAAAAGAGAGTTTATTTCAAAAAGATTTTAAATCTTTTTTGATTCTCAAGAAACGCTAAGTGTATTTTGTATTACCGGATGCAATTTGGTTTTGTTCTCTGTGCATATATTAGACCTATGTTTTATAAATTGTGACAATTATTTGTCACAAATTATAATACAATTTATGTCACACAAAAAATCAAGTGAACTCGTTTATACACCACAGTTCTGCCTTAAATCTCCCAATATAAACGTTTTAATATAGATTAATGAACTTAAAACGAAGAAGGTTTACAGAATGGTATGAACTCAAGTTAATTAATTTTTTTCTAAAAATATTAAACAACCTCATTTTAATCAGCTATATGATTTTGACCCTAATTCATATATTTATGTACTTTTTTAAAATAAATCTAGATTAAATAAAACAGATATTTCTTTGTAGCAGTGCCATCTGCACGCTGCGTAGGCCGAAAAGTGTTTACCTTGTCTATATGAAGGAGCAAAAGCATTCAAAGCGATAGTTTATAGCATAGTCAACAGAATAGCTATGATGACAAATTTCAAAATATTTAAATTGGAAGTCACAATATTACAGACAGACACGATTTATTTATTTAAACAATTGTATAATAGATGTGGCGTACAAAACCGAATCTATATAAAAAAGTTACAAAATGTACCACATATAAATCATACGTACACCCGGAAAGAAAAGTAGGTACTATACGGTGACAGTCAGGGAATGGCTCGCGGTTAGACAAAACAGTGGAGATGGTCGTGCGGTCCACATAAACAAAAAAAATCCGAAGTTATATCAGGGGCGCCAGGTAAAATTGGCCCACAGCCTTCCCTTCGTTACTATTCAATAAACCACCAACTTACCAATAGGTTTACTACTAAAATATTAAGTACAGTATACAACCTGAATATATAAAAAAAAATCAATGAAATTGTCTGAGATTAGGATTTAGTCAATTTAATAAATAGATTCCCAAGATAGTTGAAAACAAATACCTATTACAATATTATTTAACTTTACCATGGGCTTAATAAAAGAATATAAAAATGCGGCTTCTACTTGTCTAACAAAAATTCATAAGGTATTTTCTATTTAACAGTACAAAATAAAAGGTAAGACGTATCAAAAGTACCGGACGGTAAGGGGGTGTGCGGTTCAGTACTAACCAAAAAAAAATAATTTACCTAAATAAGACACCACGTGAGCTCAAGTGCGGTGCGCAGAAAATAATATAAAAAAATAATAAATCTCAAATATTTAACCCCCCATTAGACGCAGTTTAAAAAATTATAATAGGTATGTGTAAATATTTAAATAATAAAATAAACCGTAAATAATCTTTAAAAAACTGTAAAGTATTTGTAATATTAAAAATAAAAACAAACCGCAAATAATCTTAAAAAAAAATTATTGTATTCCGTAAACAAATTAGACGGCGCTTAAATCTTCCGTCGAAAATTAATTATCGATCCATACCTCGAATTTTCAATTACATTCATATACTTCACCGCGTGGAATCCTAGTTAAAGTTCAGCGTGTCTTCAATCCAAAAATCCCATACGATTGCCGATGTACATAGACTTGTGTGACAATGTTAAAAAGTTGAAAATTACAGTCAGACAGAAAAAGGACGAAGAAGAAGGAGAAGAAAATCCCTGAAGCAAGAAAACATTAATTACCATACGTGTCTAAAATAATTATTTGGAAGTAAATATATTGATTTTAACACTTTGTTTATCCTGCCTTTTGGCGGATAATGGTAGCTATACAAAAAAAACTTGTCTCCGAACTTGAATGTATGACAACTGATAAAAATGTGAATAGCTTTTTAGAGATGGGATAAAAAGTAACTACAACTTTTAAATTAATTAAAAACGAAATGTTCTAATAATCTCACCCTTCTTAGCCAGATTAGGGGTTTGAAATATCCCACTTGGACCGAAACGTAGTCGGTTTTTTGGACTCGTCATTAAGCCTAATTTCTTGATCTAAATGCGACTCCTGGTAGACACGTGTACTGTAGATCCGCTTTTTTTAGCCCAAATTGTGGATATTCTCAAAAAAAACCCTTCCACGAAGGCAGCATCCCCTTGAATATCCACACGGTTCGTACTAGTCCAGATCTCACATGGAACAGCAGCAAAAAAACAAAACGCCGTTTTTAATCTAGCCCGAACTTTTCAGTACCACCGTCAAACCTAGAATCACTCCCTTTCCGTCGTCTTTCCGAACACTTGACAACTTGACACACGGAGGTCACCGAATAATACCAGAGATTCAAACATTTAATATTTATGATCCCAATTCTGCCAAGATAACTCTAGAAAGAACGATCTAAATAGTTTCTTCACAAAAAAAGGACATTTTCCCTTAACTTTAGCACAATTTGCCAGACATTACCCCTTTTTGAAAACTACTAATTTTATTTTCGCCACCTTGCTTATAATATATTATAGGCAACCGATCTTACACGTCCTAGAATTATTTATACTTATTGAAAATAGAGGTGGGGACTTTCTGCTTTAAATTTGGTAAACGTAACATAGAGGTAACGGGTACTAGTGAACATTAAATTATAAAAACGATGGAAGATACCCTTTAGTTCAGTGGAGGGAAGCAATCAAAACTCGGGGTGCTTCATAGTAACTTTTTATTAAAAGTCTAAGCTTTCGTCTATGTTTATAGACTTCATTAGAGTTTAAACTAAAAAAACAAAAAAATAAGTTATGACAATTGGAGCTTACTATACTATTACAAACTTACCATAAATATAGCACAAAAACTCAACGTGATTTGGGTGGTACAACCAAATCCTAACTAACATCAAAGTATTTGGTGTATACTTTGATGTGATATGTGTACACATATTATTTTGATTCTCTCTCTGATGAAGTCTGTAAATATAGACAAAAGCTAAGACTTTTTAATAAAAATTGCACTACAAAGCACCCAAATTTTATTTGCTTCCCTTTCTCACTGAAATAAAGGGTATCTCTGAGTGTTATCGTTTGTATTTTGATATTCATACCCGTTACCTCTATGTTTGTTTATATATAATATATTGTTATGATGTGTTTTTTTGTTTGAATGATGAGCAATGAGTATTTTTAATAATATAGGGTTTTTATCGCGGTTCTCAAAGAATTAGCTTGTAAGTACTTTTTTAAATTATCTTTATTATAACTATTATGAAACACACATATATATCTAACTTAGCCAATGTAAATTTAAAATAAACTATCTTTAAATTGATTATTCTTATAAAACTAATTAAATTCTATAGACAATGTAAAATTTAAACAAACTATCTTCAAAATTGAAATTGTTTATGACACTAACTAAATTATATTAACAAAATTTTGTACCTTTCTTTCACTGAATGCCTAAATGAACTGTTTTCCACTATATAGATTCTAATCACCACTGAATGTCTTTCGTACTTCAGTTATCCTTGTTTTTTGTGAAATTACTTTTTCCAATTATCAGCTTCTACCAATTTAAGATATAGTTTTCTTCACCAGCATTTATACACCACCAACCAAAACCAGCAAACAGCATTTATATTTATTCTTCTTTTCAATATACCAATATCCAATTATTATAAGTTGATTTATACTAATCTCCAACCATAATATAATTTAATTTCTTCCAATATACTTTTTTTAATCTTCAATAATTATTTGTGTATAATTATAAATGTGCATTAAATTATATGCATAATTTTTAATCTTCATTTAACTCACTATATTAAACAATTTGACTATTTGTACCTGATTCACTGACTCCAACTAACTTTCATATTTCTTACTAAACTTTTCTGACTGACTTCTTGAAAAATTCTGAACAATTTACTTCACTATTCACTAACTAAATGTGTCTATTAACTTTCATAATAAACTGGCCTGACTTCTGACTAAAAACTGCCAAAACTGCCATCTTGAATCCAAATCACGGGTATTTATATCCTTTTGGATATTCCAGAACCATCTGGTAAGAAATCATGTATTATTTAGTTCTATTAAATACTTGTCTGAATTTTCTGGAACCAAACCATTTCGCAAACATGACCATCTCCGCTGATCCAGAGAATTCCATTCTTTTCTATTAATAATTTTGTTGACATTTAGGCTTTCAGATCAGAATGAACATTCAAATTAGTAACTAACACTCTAATTTAATAAAATACACATTTCAAACAATATACCCCACTTATATTCGTAAAATTCTTAAAATGACACTTAGGAATGGAGGGTATAGTGTGTTGCCTAGTCACATGGCTCACTTAAAAATATCTACAAAATCATAACTACTAAAATACAACTTTTTACAATTATTATATGCTAATTTATTTAAAAATGCCCTCACATAAATATATTTTTATAGAATTCTCTAGTATATAACTTATTTAAAATAATCAAATACTTTTTTATATCTAATATTATGTAGTATATAACTTATAAATTATTTTTCTATAAACCCCAATCGTCACAATACCCCAAAATAATATTTAAAATAAATAATTTACTTATTATTTCTTCTAAATATTATTTTCTCATACCTTATTAAATTTAAGAAATCAAAATTTTTTTTTTTTTTTTTTTATTTAAAATGTGTTAAATACATCCCTGTTCGCTGTCTATGTCAAAGCAGAGAACAACGGAGCACAGTTCGGCTATTCTAACTCTGAGATAGCGCGTTGGTGTTCTGTTTGTTTATAGACAAAATCTAGGAATTATATTCCATTCAAAATAACTTTCATCAAAATAAATTGGACTCTGAGATAGCGAAAATAACTTTCATCAATATAAATTGGTAAGTTTTTTTTCACTTTATTATATTAGAAAGACATTTTTATAGCAATTATAGTATCAATTTTGTGTCTAACCCCAAATTATGATTTTTAGGGTACAAATTAATTTCCATATATACAAAATTCAACAAGTATGATGTCAAATTGATTCAAAATAATGAAATCTACCATCTACCATTTAATCAAATCAAGTCTATTGAATAAAATGGATATATCAGTAAGATAGTAGGTTTATTATATTTGTGTTAAAGGTATAGAAATCATTATTCAATCTCTCATGATATTGAAAAAATGTCGTTGATATGAAATATGCCTCTTAGTCTGTTCTCTGCATCTATTAACACATAACTATTTAGTCCATTCTGATTTCAATTGTATATGGACCTTCAAACATTGGTTGTAATTTCTTACAACGGTTTTCTTTAACATTACTTTTTCCTAAGTGAACGAATTAACACTAGGTCTCCTTTTTGAAATGTGATTGGTTTTTTTATATTTCGATTTTGTCTTCTGATATATTTTTCAGCTTTCCTCCTAATTCGGTTATTCACTTTCTGCATTACTTGTTCTAACATATCCTGATTATATTCACTAATCCACTTTCTGTTTCCTATATGGCCAAACATAAATATTCTGGTACTTCCTCTGTATTCAAATTATGTGTATTATTTAAAAAATACTCTACTTGTGGTATATGTTGCTGCCAAGTTTCGTGTTGATTTTGGCACAGTATCCTTAAATATTTTATAACTTCTTTAATATATCTTTCTGCAGGATTTGCCTGAGGATGTCTGATACTTGTAAAATGAATGTTGATTCCCTTTTTCTCAAAAAATGTCCGAAATTTTTGGTTGTTAAAATATGTAGCATTATCTATTATGCAATTTCTAAATGGTCCTATTTCTTCGAAAAATTGATTAATATATAATTTTAATGTTTTAACATTTGTTCTAGAGCAGGGATATAGTTTAATAAATTTTGTATATAAATCAACTATCACTAGTATACGCTTTTTTCCTGTTGGACTGAGAACTAAATTTGAAATAAAATCCATGGAAACTGTATTTAGTTTTTCATATACAACATTAGATTTATATGTGTTCTGGTTTTTGAAATTCTTTTCTTTGTTTAGTTGACATATTGGGCATTGGGTAGTAATTTCTTTTGCTATACTTATGTCATTCTTTGTAAAATAATTGTCCCTAAATAGCATCCATAGCTTTCTTGAACCAATATGCATATAATTGTTATGTAAATTTTTCAATATTTTCTTTGCTAAAGTTCTAGTTATTACATATACTTCTATGCCATTTATTATTTTATAATATACCCCATCTTTCCTAAGGACTTTTTGTTTTTCACTCAAATTGATCTGATCTCTTATAATTTCTTCTTTAGAATATAATCCTGTACTTTCTACTAATTGATTTAATCCAATTTTTATTGTGCGCTGCCCTTTTTGTGGTGTATTTTCTAACCTTGATAATGCATCTGCCACTATATTGGATTTTCCAGAAATGTATTTGATTTCAAAGCAGTATTCACTAAGTATTAGACTCCACCGATGTATTCTACTGTTTCCATATTTGTTATTTAATATAGACGTTAAAGCTTGGTGATCTGTTTCTATTGTAAATTCATTACCCAACAAATAAAATCTTAATTTTGTGACACAGTGTATTATACTTGCTAGTTCTAATTCTGAAACTGAGTAACCCTTTTCATGTGGCTTTGTAATTCTTGAAATGAATTGTATTGGGTATTCGACCCCATCATGTATTTGTAATAATACCCCTGATAATCTCTCTATTGATGCATCTGTTCTTAATATGAATGGCTGTGTGTAGTCAGGATAGTATATTTTCAAATTTGACAGAAAAATGTTTTTAATCTCTTGGAATGCTAGTTCTCTTCTCTGATCCCATCTCCATTTTACACCTTTTCTCAGTAGTTCAAGTAATGGAAGTTCTTTTATACTTAGATCTGGTATCATCCTTTTATAATAATTAATTATTCCAATAAATCCTCTTAAAGTTCTTAAATTGTGTGGTGTTTTATATTCCTGAATGACTTGTGTCCGTTCTGGATCCATTTCGATTCCCTTAGTGTTAAGTTTATAACCTAGATATATGACTTCTTTTTGAAAAAATGTACATTTTTCTTGATTTATTTTTAGTCCAACTTTGTCTAATCTATTTATTATAATTTTTAGGTGTTTCTCATGATCTTCAGCCGTTTTAGAAAAAATTAATATATCATCAATGTAGTGAATTACAAAATGTTCATATTGATCCAAAATATCATGAAGACATCTACATAGAGCACTGCAAGATGATTGAAGTCCAAATGGTACTACTTTGAATTGATATACTACTCCATCTATCTGAAATCCTGTATACTGTCTACTTTTTCTTTCTAGAGGTATTAACCAGAAACTATGCTGTAAATCGATTTTAGTGAAAAATGACATTCCTGTAATTCTTCCTAATATTCCATCTATACTCATTGGTGCTTCAAATTGCTTTTCAGTAATCTTGTTAATATTCCTTGCATCCAAACATAACCTGATTTCACCTGATCTTTTTCGTACTACTACTATGGGATTTATAAAACGTGTGTCTGCTTTCTCAATGATTCCATCTTCTAACATATTATTAATTGTTTTGTTTACTTCTTCTCTGTATTTATATGGTATTGGGTATGATTTTGTTTTAAAATCTTTTTCTTCTTTAACTTTTATACTATGGATATAATTTTGTGCAATTCTATTTTCTTTATTGACAAGTCCCTTGTGTTGCTGCAATATGGAAACGACTATTGATTTATATTCTTCAGGGCAATTTAAAACTTTCATTATATCTTCTTCTTTACAAATAAAATTATTCTTCATTATGTACTCATTATTCCTTGCTTCCAATTTTACGCACTCCGCCTCGTAGGCATCCATCTGCTTAAAATTTCCATTCCTTAAATATTCACTACAATAATTATTCTTTACATTCTTTTGGGACATTTCCCTATCATCAAAATACATTTCTTCTTCATAAACATCATTATTTTCTTTTAATAATATCCTATCAACTCTTATTCCTTCTTCCACCTCATCTTTCTGCATAAATTTAATTATTTGCCCTTCCAAAGTTACCATTTTTTCTTCAAAATCTATCTTTACTTTCTTCTTTTCCAATTCATCATTTCCCATTAATATATCAACACATAAATCCTTGACAATAAATCCTTGCATATTAATTTCTTTATTAAGAATATTAATTTTAAAATTGGCTAGTTTATCAATTTCACCCAACTTCTTATTATTTGCACCAACAATTTTAATTTTTGGAATCTTTATTATATCTGATAATTTTAATGTATTAAAAATAAAATTCTCCGAGACTAAAGTACTTTCTGAACCAGTATCTATCATAATCTTAATCATTTTATTTTTGGCCAAAGCATTTATATAAATTAAATTAATAGATTCAATAATTTTCTCTTCATCTAAAGAAATAAATTCAGAAGGTTTTTCATAATAGCAATGGCCTAACTTGTAATTCAGAAAGTTTACTGCACAAAATTTTGATTATTAGAATTGTCAGATTGTATCTGACCACTTGGATCTGATGTCCTATGTCTTTCCCTACTATGACTTCTACTCACATTTTCTTGCCTTGTACTATTTCGTTCCCTGTCTTCGCAGCTTCTATTCCTTCGAACACAATTTACCTGTCTGTTATAGTTAGGTCGCTCTGTATTTCTTCTATTGTTAAAATCTTGTCTATTATTATTAGTACTGTTATTAAAATGTTGTCTATTATAACTAGTATTGTTATTACAATTTTGTCTAATTTGATTACTGTTATTATTATTAAAATTTTGTAAATTATTACCATACCTAGTATTATTGTTATATGATTGTCTATATTGTTGATTATCATTTTTATTATATTGAAAGTTATTATTGTTTTTTCTGTTGTTATTATTACTTGTCATATTGCCTCTTTGTATTCTTTGAATAAAATTAATAAAACTATCTATTGTTTGAATATTTTGTACAGTTACTGTTTGGACAACATCAGCATCAAAATGTCTAGATACATTTAAGACTGTTTCATCCTCTCTAAGTGGTGGTTCTAAATATTTTGCAACTGTTATCAGTTTCAATGCATAATCTACCATATTTGATTTTAAATTTTGATTATACTTTCCAAAATATAGAATTTCTCTAAACTTGGCTTGCTCTAATTCACCCCAATAATAATTTAAAAATTTATTTTCAAATGTTTGAAAATTATCTAAATCATTTTCAATACTAGCAAACCAAGTTGCTGCATTGTCATTTAATGTCACTCTAATATAATCTTTAATATCATTAATATTATTCACAAATCTTAATTTATGTTTTAAACTATTTATGTATACTCTAGGATGCAAATTTTTTATATTACCAGAGAATTTAATCCCAGTCTCATTTGTTAAATTTAAGTAAGGTCTCCCTATGTCTCTCATTTGTGAAATATCATCTATTCTCTGTTCCACATTTCTTATTTGATTATAATTTATTTGGATATTTTGTTGTATATCGTCTAATTTTTCTTCTGTGTTTCTCCTGTCTTCGTTAATTTTTACTTCTAAGTTACATTTCTGTAACTCTATTTTCTGTTCTATATCTATCTTATTATCTTGAATAATCCTCTTTACTTCTGTCCTCTCATTGTCTATCCTTTTCTTGTAGTCATTCCGTATACTTTTTATTTCATTTGCTACTTTTTTCTCTGCAGCTTCAAGTTTTTTATCCATTTGTTTTACAATTTTATTATTATTATCTTCTATTTTCTTTTCTAATTTTCTATAATTCTCTTCCAATTTCTGTTCCATTTTTTTCATGTCTTCTTTGACTTCTTTTGAATTCTCTTCCAATTTTTTTATGTCTTCTTTGATTTCTTTTGAATTCTCTTCCATTTTCTGTTCCATTTTTTTCATGTCTTCTTTGATTTCTTTTGAATTCTCTTCCATCGTCTTGTTCATCTGCATCATTAATGACATCAAAGCTGCCATATTGACATTTTCCTCTCTTTCTGGATTCATTTCTGCAGTATCTTGTGGAACTTGAACTAAACTCTCCTCTTGTATAGGTTGTGTTTCTACTTCCACATCTCTTCATTCTTTTTGCTTCTTGTACCTTTCTTTCCTTGAGACATTTTGAGACTTTACTTCTTCAAATATAATTAAAAAATAAAAATAAAATCTATAATTTTTTCTAATTAATTTAATTATATGAGAGCACTTATCTTCCCAAACTAATTCTTTTAAATAGAGAGCCACCGCGTTGGGTGCCAAATTGTTATGATGTGTTTTTTGTTTGAATGATGAGCAATGAGTATTTTTAATAATATAGGGTTTTTATCGCGGTTCTCAAAGAATTAGCTTGTAAGTACTTTTTTAAATTATCTTTATTATAACTATTATGAAACACACATATATATCTAACTTAGCCAATGTAAATTTAAAATAAACTATCTTTAAATTGATATTCTTATAAAACTAATTAAATTCTATAGACAATGTAAAATTTAAACAAACTATCTTCAAAATTGAAATTGTTATGACACTAACTAAATTATATTAACAAAATTTTGTACCTTTCTTTCACTGAATGCCTAAATGAACTGTTTTCCACTATATAGATTCTAATCACCACTGAATGTCTTCGTACTTCAGTTATCCTTGTTTTTTGTGAAATTACTTTTTCCAATTATCAGCTTCTACCAATTTAAGATATAGTTTTCTTCACCAGCATTTATACACCACCAACCAAACCAGCAAACAGCATTTATATTTATTCTTCTTTTCAATATACCAATATCCAATTATTATAAGATGATTTATACTAATCTCCAACCATAATATAATTTAATTTCTTCCAATATACTTTTTTTAATCTTCAATAATTATTTGTGTATAATTATAAATGTGCATTAAATTATATGCATAATTTTTAATCTTCATTTAACTCACTATATTAAACAATTTGACTATTTGTACCTGATTCACTGACTCCAACTAACTTTCATATTTCTTACTAAACTTTTCTGACTGACTTCTTGAAAATTCTGAACAATTTACTTCACTATTCACTAACTAAATGTGTCTATTAACTTTCATAATGAACTGGCCTGACTTCTGACTAAAAACTGCCAAAACTGCCATCTTGAATCCAAATCACGGGTATTTATATCCTTTTGGATATTCCAGAACCATCTGGTAAGAAATCATGTATTATTTAGTTCTATTAAATACTTGTCTGAATTTTCTGGAACAAACCATTTCGCAAACATGGCCATCTCCGCTGATCCAGAGAATTCCATTCTTTTCTATTAATAATTTTGTTGACATTTAGGCTTTTCAGATCAGAATAAACATTCAAATTAGTAACTAACACTCTAATTTAATAAAATACACATTTCAAACAATATAACCCCACTTATATTCGTAAAATTCTTAAAATGACACTTAGGAATGGAGGGTATAGTGTGTTGCCTAGTCACATGGCTCACTTAAAAATATCTACAAAATCATAACTACTAAAATACAACTTTTTACAATTATTATATGCTAATTTATTAAAAATGCCCTCACATAAATATATTTTTATAGAATTCTCTAGTATATAACTTATTTAAAATAATCAAATACTTTTTTATATCTAATATTATGTAGTATATAACTTATAAATTATTTTCTATAAACCCCAATCGTCACAATATATATATATATATATATATATATAATATATATATATATATATATATATATATATATATATATATATATATATATATATATATATTAGAAAAATATGGGCGCAAATGAGCGCAAATTATAAGAACAACGAATAACTAAGACATCGTCGAATAATAATAAGAACATAGAATAACATTGAAATAAGGGAGGCTGCACCGTAATTGGAAACGGTTGATAAAGCTGCACATGATGATGATGATGATATATATATATATATATATATATATATATATATATATATATATATATATATATATATATATATATATATATATAGTTCAGCTCAACAGGCCTCAAAGGCCCAAGGCTTCAACGGTTTTCTTCCAGTTCTTTCTATCTTGTGCTAAGTTTTTCCAATCTTGTACCCGCAGCGACTTCAGATCTTCTTTTGCCGACTCCAGCCATTTTCTTCGGGGGCGGCCTCTTTTTCTTTTTGTACCAGCCTCCGTGTTTATTAATTCATTGGGAACTCTTCCTTCCTTCATTCTTGCTATATGTCCGAGCCATCTTAATCTTTGAATTTTAGCAAGTCTTGTTATTTTTGGTTGCCCATATATTTGCATTATTTCTTCATTCGTTCTTCTTCGCCAGATGTTCCCTTCTTTTACACCTCCGTATATCCTTCTAAGAATTTTTCGTTCCCATCTATCTAATTTTACTTCCATATCTTTATTTAGTGTCCAGGTCTCGCTAGCATAGAGTACTGTAGGTCGGATAACTGTTGTATATATTCGTTTTTTTGCTGTTCTGGATATTATATTCGACCTCAGTATCTTAGTCAGGCTCCCAGCACTCTTACTACCTTTGGCCATTCTTTTTATGATTTCTTGGTTCTCTTCGTTCCTATTTGTTAGTGTCACTCCCAAGTAATCGAATTGGCTAACAACTTCAAAGTTATATTCTTTACTTGGGCTTTGTATCTTAATGAACTGTCCTTGATGATTTTCGTTTCCCCTCATCACCATATATTTTGTTTTTTCTTCGTTTATTTCTAAACCATATTCCCTGGCCATTCTCTCTATTCTAGTAAAGATTTCTCTTAATTCTGCAGGTCTCCTTGTTATTAAGGTAACATCATCTGCATATGCTACGCATTGATGCCTGTGATGATATATTGTGCCTCTAGTGTAGATGTTACACTCTCGTAAAATCTTCTCTAAGATCAAATTGAAAAAATCTGTTGATAACGGGTCACCTTGTCGCAGACCTCTATTAGTGATAAAGCTATCCGAAACCCGTCCTTCTAACATGACTTTACTTTTAGTATCATTGAGTATGCATTTAGTCAGTCTTACTATTTTTGGTGGAAATTTAAAATATTCCAGTGCTTCGAATACTCTATTTCTTTTTATAGTATCATATGCCTGTCTAAAATCAATAAACAGCATGTGTAATGTTAGGTTGAATTCATATGAGCTAGCTAAAATTTGTTTCATTGTAAAAATTTGGTCTATTACCGATCTGTTTGCTCTGAAACCTGCTTGATATTCACCTAGACAATTTTCAACTTTTGTTTTAATTTTATTTCTAATTGATATGGCCAGAATCTTATACACTGTATCTTGTAGAGCTATTCCCCTGTAATTTTTACATTCTGTAACGTCTCCTTTTTTATGCACTGGACATAAGATTGCTTCTTTCCACTGATTGGGTATTTTTTCTCTGATCCACACTTCGCGTATTAACTCAGCGATTTCTTTTTGCACCATTTCGCCACCTTCTTTTAGAAACTCAGCAATGATACCATTTTCACCAGGTGCTTTGTTGTTTTTTAAGTTTTTTATGATCTCTATAATTTCTTCCTTGGTAGGTACTTCTTCATTTACATCTGGGTCCCTTACTTCTTCATGTTGTAGTTGTGTTTGTTCTCTTTCATCTTGGTCGTCCGTACATAATATGTTCTCGAAATAATTGGCCCACCTTCTTAATTTTTCATCTGTTCCACCTAACAGATTCCCCTCTTCATTTTTATAATATCTTGATGTGGTTTTGTATTGGGTTCGGTCTCGTTTTATTTCTTGGTAGAAATTCCTGACTTGTTTATGTAAAAAATCTTCTTCAATACGAACTAGTTTCTGCTCTAAACTTGACCGCTTCTTCCTTCTACAAATCTTCTTTGCTTCCCGTCTTTTTGCGGCATAAGCTTTTTTATTCTCTTTATTATTTCTTATTATACTATTTATTCTAGCTTTATTTCGGTCATTAATGGCTTTCTTACAGTCCTCATCATACCAATCCGTTTGTTTACATTGTCTGTTTCCTGTTAATACTGAGTTGGCTGCTTCTTGAATTTTTTCTTCTAGTTGTACCCATCTGCTTTCTATATCATTTACTGTTGTCTGGCTTTTCAGTTTCTCTTCAATTTGCTGCCTGAATTTTTTCTTAACTTCTCCCTCCTGAAGTAGTGCACCGTTATATCTTTTTATTTTTTTACAGCTAGTGTTATTAATTGTGGGTATTATTTGCTCCATTTTAACTTTGACCAAAAAGTGGTCCGAATTTGCATCAGCACCTCTGTAACTTCGGCTATCTTTTATGGCTCTCATATGTTTGGCTTCTATTAGTAAATGATCTATTTGGTTTACTGTTTGTCCATCTGGTGATACCCAGGTACCTTTATGAATTTCTTTGTGATCAAAATAAGTGCTCATAATTCGCATATTATGTTCGAAAGCAAATTCTATTACTCTTTTTCCATTCAGATTACTATCTCTATGATTACTTTTTCCCCCTGTTATTTGTTTGTATATATCCTCCCTGCCAATCTTGGCATTCAAATCTCCTACAATTATTTTTATGTCATATGATGGTATTTTGTAAAACATATGTTCTAATTGTTCATAAAAGCTATCTTTAACGTCTTCATCTGTATTTTCTGTTGGTGCATGCACATTTATAAGGGTTACTTTTCTATATTTTCCTCTTATTCTTATTTTACATAATCTGCTTGTGACTGCCTCAAAATCTATCACCAGATTGGCAAATGTTTTCTTTATAAAAAATCCCACCCCAAATACACGTTCATTGTCTCCACTGTTGAAAAACACGTAGTTTCCCACATCCATGGTAAAATTTCCTTTTTGTTTAGTTTCTTGTATAGCTGCAATATCTATCTCATATTTCTCTAACGTATCTGATAAGTTCTTTAGTGCTCCTACTTCAAAAGTCCCTCTAACATTCCATTGTCCTATCATCATCCTATTCCGCGCTTTATTCGTTTCCATATTTTCCTGACCACTGTGCCTGTGTAGACTCAGTTTTTTTTCAACATCAACATTATAATATTATTAATTATTTATTTAATACTCAACTATTTTAAATCACTATCGCATTTAAAGTAATTATTTTCGTCGCATATCGTCGCTGGAATCATCAATAGTTAAATCTGTTTTATGAAAGTTATATTTAGTTGCTGTTTAAACAACTAACAGATGTTAAAACCACAATTCACCACAAATGGTATGTTTTGTTTCTAAATCAGTATTTTGCTACATTTTTAGTAATTTTCTAAATTCACATCATTAGCATATTTTCATGATTTGATAGCTGATTTAAAAATATAAACTCCATTCAGCATGAAACTCACTTTCAAATCAACATGTAGAATAACTAACTTTTTTCCAGTGACATGTTTTTGAACAACCATTTGTCACCATAATATGTAAGGCAGGTTTATGTAATGTGCCCTCCGTTTAGACATGTTTCATTAAGATACAGTTCGCTTAGCTTTCCTTCCTGAGAATGCTCTTTTGTTGTTTCTTTTTTGTTTTATATTTATATACTATTAGTGAAACGGAAACGTAATAACATGCCTTGTTAGTGCAAACGTGTCTTGTCGACAAGAAGCGACCAATACGCTATTTTATACGTATTTTTAAATATACGCAGTAAAATTAGAAGTGTTACATCCAAAAGGAATAATTTCTCGAACTTATGTTTTTGGCAATATGGTAGATTTACATTAAGAATGAAACGATAATGAGATGATCAATGTTTGCTTGAGCAACTTCAACTTCATGGATTAACTGTGCCAGAGTCTGTGGAGGATCGTGCAAAGTGGACAGTCTCCTGCCAGTCATATTTCAAACACGTTCGATAGAATTTAAATGCGATGAAGGGAGTGCCCACGGGAAAACATTTATACCAGCTTCTTGGAGAAAGTTGTATTGCTGAAAAAGGACGTGTTCACGGGTGTCTAGATAAGACAGTTAAGTGGTTTGTAAGATGTCATCGACATAACGTGCAGCTGTCATACTGCCTTAAATAAATACAAGTGGTAATCCGCTATCATAGGCAACAGCCCCCAAACCATTACTGCAACTGTGTACATGCCTCTCAACAGCAAACCCAATATCTCGTCGCTCTCCACGATAGCATCTTACCATTCTACGATTATCATGCATTCCTAAACAACATAGTGATTCATCGCTGAATGATACATTATGCCATTCTGCCACTCAATCTTGCTGTTTTCAGCTTAAATTCAAACATTGATGCGTGTACGCGTAGTAACAGGTCTACCTTCTACTCCAAATCATTGGTCAGCGATTTAACGCCTAGCAGCAAAACGGTTTTGCAGAGCCAGCAGTCTAAAGCGTCTATTTTGATGCTCTGTGATACGCCTTGGTTGACCCGTTGGTCTTCTTCGTATTCCTCTACCTTCGTTTGTCCACACACGCATAACACGGATGAAATAAGTCAGTGCTGCACAATTAACACGACGGGCAATTACGCTATACGACAAACCTGTATCTCTATAGGCAACAATTCAACTCTTGTCAAAATCGCTAACATGGTAATAATTTTGATGTCTTCGAACTCGAGGCATTTCCTTACACTGAATACAATTTAACTGAAAATTTCTGTACCAGTCGGTCTTCATCAATCGGTCCCTTCACAAAAAATTGAAAGATAAAACTTTATTTTAAAAAGTATAAAAGATAAAACATTAATATTGTTATCGTAGCATGCTTTAAATATACTCATTTTGTTGCCAAAAAATTGGGTTTAAAAAATTATTCCTTTTGGGTGTAACACTTCTTATGTCACTGACCATATTTTATTTAAAATTAATTTATTGATTTAGGTGATAATGACCAGTATAAAATAATGTGTTATAAAAAAGATGTTCGTCAGGTAGCTTTTAATTACATTTGAATAAATATTTTCGTTTTAACCAACATTTTTCTTAGAAAGAGATTTTTCTCTTGGTTATTTAGCATTCAAAGTATCCTGGCTAAGTTTCTTTACTTTTGACGCGAACGCACTAAGCGGAGAGGGAGAGCGTCCAAGCGACTCTGAGATAGCGCG
>NW_027313640.1:0-20519 GCF_040954645.1 Diabrotica undecimpunctata | reverse complement strand
ACGCGCTATCTCAGAGTGTACGGATGTACCTCAAATGAACTTTTTAGAGCAGCCGTCTCAAAAGTCCGAATAGCTATGATGATTGTCGACCTCCGCCGCAGAGATGGCACTTGAAGAAGATATTGTTAGTACTTCGCCTCAATACTTTAAAACTTTTGTTTTCATAAATAGTTTAGTTATTTCCCTTGTATTCTTTTCTCTTATGTCTTTTCGGATTGATTGGTGGATATCTTAATTTTTTCTTCATTGTTGTGTAGTTGGTATCGTATTTTTTTTTATCAGGTGCCTTCCTTTACTTATTGGATCTTTGGTAATTTGGTTTAGTTTTTCTATATTGGTCATGACGGTCGGGATTTTTCGTTTCTTTTAGTACCTTAGTTATGGTATTGTTTGCTTGTTCAATATCTTCTATTTCGTTTTCTGTTTTGTAAGTATTGTAAATGTGTGGTTGGTTTATCTTCACACAGGTCGTTGTTTTCTGTGCAAATCCATTTCTGTTTTTGGTGTTTTTAAGATAGTCCTGGTTTTTTCAATTTGACATTTAATCGTATCTTTGCTCAAATTAATCTGTGGTGGTTTTCTATCGAAAATTTTTTAGGTACTTCGATGTCTTTGATTATTTATTGAAGTTATACTTCTATACGCGCGGTCGACGTTGGAAATTTGCACGGGATTGAAACGGTGAAATCATTACATATGTAAGATATGAGTAAGAGAGAGACAGAAGATATATTTTCTCTCTCCTTCTCTATCGGGAATAAAAATGTTCCTTTTGTATATATATTTAATATTATATATATATATATATATATATATATATATATATATATATATATATATAATATTAAATAAACTAAGGAACACTTGAAGAGTGGTGGGTTTTTCGGTCAAAGTGGAAACATAAAAGACAAAGAAGGTGGCTACTTCATCTATTTATTGAAGACGTTTCGCTTTCTACTTAGAAAGCATCATCAGTTCATCTAAAAAGAACAATATGAAAACATCCATAGAAAAGTTATAACATGTGTGTTACGTTAAAAAGACATGTAGCACTCAATAATATTATATGTGTGAAAAATATGTTACATAAATACACATTATTTTAATGTTTTTTACTTAAGTTTTTTACAATAATTTTTTATATACATGTATGATTATCACATGTTCTTTTGCTGTGCTAAGTTTGTTAATTTGTAAACTGTACCTAGTTTCAATTAATTGTTTATACAACTTGATCTCTAAATGTCCATTGTCGTAAGCTTTTTCACACATATAATTTCATTGACTGCTACATGTCTTTTTAAGGTAACACACATGTTATAACTTTTCTATGGATGTTTAGTTTTTCATATTGTTCTTTTTAGATGAACTGATGATGCTTTCTGAGTAAAAAGCGAAACGTCTTCAATAAATAGATGAAGTAGCCACCTTCTTTGTCTTTTATTTCTCCACTTTGACCGAAAAAATCCACCATTCTTCGAGTGTTCCTTAGTTTATATTGTATTGACGGTCGTACTCCTTTTCTCGATATAATATTATATATATATATATATATATATATATAATATTATAATATATAATATAATATATAATAATATTATTATTTATATGATATGTTTTGTATTATTTATTAAATGTTCATAATTATTTTAGACTTTTGTATTTCAAAAATAATAATTACAATAAATCACTGTATGACCGAGAACTGTCAATTTTGAAATACCTTAGTGTCATGTCTAATTGGCAAATTTCTTACGTGTTTGGTTTATACGCTGGTATATGCGAGTTCGAATCCCAATATGAATTTCCTTTTTTATTTTTAAAATATTTAAAAACCCGACGTTAGTCTTATTAAATATATGCAATATACGCAAAAATGCTAAATTTTAAAATAAAATAAAAATTTACAAAGTTATAGTTCTATACGCGCATTCGACGTTAGAAATTTGTGTGTATTCGTATATATTGAGTGAATAGGCAAAATTATTACATATGTAAGATATACCTATATATATATATACCTAAGAGAGAGACAGAAGATATATTTTCTTTCACTTTCTCTCTCGAGAATAAAAATGTTCCTTTTGTAAACATATTTAATATTATTATTTTTTATGAATATTATTATCATGGTAAATTAAACATATACGTAAGTTATGTATATTGTCATTTTTAAATACTTATGAATATTGCATTTTAATTTGTATTGTATTATAATATTGAGTGTATTGAGTGTAATTAAGCAGTGTATTGTATTGTATTTTTATATTAATAACAAAATTAACAATGAATTTTACTGCAGAGAATGTGTAAAAAAATTTTTTGCATTCAACTCCCTTTATACATATATGAAAATAAAAATATATATTTTCATTAAAATATTGATTCAATCCCTCATTTACTTACAATACTCCTATTACGGGTCAAATGTTTATATACAGCAAACGATGCATCGTATAGCCATATACCTAATTCTTTTTCTCTTTCTGCTCTCTCCTACCTATAGCATTACATATGTAATGATTGTGCAGATTGACTCCCATATAAATTTGTAACGACGAACGTCGTTACAAATACGTCGTTACTGTATAGAAGTATAACTTCTACCGGCAGTCCTACTGGATTGCCACACCCTTCTTTCTTCTGTTCGTGCCAAAAAAATATTTTATCATGGATAAATTCTTCTGATGTAAGAAGTTGAGAAATATTTGCCCTTGTTCATTTCTTTTGCAAAATCGATACATATCCATTGCAGCTTCTGCATCATATTGTTTCAAGCTATTTTTTGGATAAGAGTCGCCCATATTTATTGTGTAATATGTTGGTGTAATATATAAATAAAATAAAATCACTCACCAGGCGTTCCTTTATTAAATTATTTTCAGCTGTATTTACCTTGCATTCCAAATTTAATATTTCAAAAACGCATTATTATTTATTTTTCCATTATTATAAATATATCGTCTGCCGATTCCCTAATTTATATTAATGTTCAAATTTGATCTTATTGGAGTAATCATTAACTAGCACTTCTTGAGTTATTAAAACGAAAATTTTGTGCTCGTTCAAAAAAAACGACTTTTTATTCGACACCGTAATTACTGTAATTGGAAATAGCTGCTGCTACAGGTTGTCCAAATTTCGTGTCTTCTTCTGTGGCAAATATAATCTATCGTGAGGTTTTTTTGGATTATGTCGTGCGCTCTCCATTCTACTTCTGGTATAGTAGTAATGTGAGGGTTATATTGTGCTAATATACCATACAGTTTGGAGATCTTTCCACATTCGTAAAGTATACTTATGTTCCAGGTAAATACTTTAAAATCGATGTCCTTACTTTGTTGCATAGATCGTTGTCGAGAGTTTCGTCCAGTAAATTTAACTTTTAATTTTGTAACAATGGATTTTTAGAAGTAAGGTGGGTTAGTCCTATGCCTATCCCCCTACATGAAGGGCAAGGGACTCTTTTGGTGGGGTTGCTATACCTTAGCCAAAGGGTTTTAGATATAAGGCGTTGGAAAGTCGCCTTCGCCTATTTCATCGCGAGTAAGATTTGTTAGTGTCATTTACATGTGTCAGTTACTACCTGACTTATCGGTGACCATTCGCGCTAATCCTTTCTCAAAAGTTGAAGGTGGAGAATAATAAAGTCGATTGTTATCGATATATTTAAATCAATACATTAGACTTATAGGGCTTTACCTAAAATATAGATAATCTCGTTTTCGTCGTTCTTGAAATAAGCTACTACGGAATTTTTAATATTCGTGCGAGTCACGTTCGTCATGGTAAAGTGCGATGAGAAGGGAATAAAGAGACCACTTACGTCTCCCAGTATTGTCTCAATAACACCGATGCGTTTGACCGATACGGTGTCGGTGATAAGTTCGGCCTCTTTACGAATACAGATAGCTGGCAGTGACGTGTTTATTTTTAACATGTTACCCTGATCTGTGCAGGTTTGAAGTAGCTGATGAAATAGTTATTATAAATAAACAGTTTTTAATTAATTAATAGTTTGAGCTCTTACTGTGTGGAATTCCATTACATAAAATAATACTCTCGACACCTTAAAAATTCCAGTTTATTATAAATTAACTCTCTCTCTTCCGATACCCATTGCAATAATGACTTGTGGCATTGTTCTTGACTGAGCTGGCTAATAGGTTTATAATTGTAGCAATTACCATTGATATTTTATTTTGTTTTAGTCGATTTTAGTCAGTTATTGTTGGAATTTGTTCCGAACAGTTTTACTTATTATTTTTTGGTGTGAATAACTAATTGTTCTATTTAATAAAAAAAATACCGGGAAAAAACGATAACAGGAGAAATGCGACAATGTGTAGTTCATTTATTGGAGTATTTTAAAAAATAAAAAGAAAACAACGGACCTTTGCTTTCGTTATCCTCGGTACATGAACGAGTAGCGGACGCTTTGAAAATCAGTCTTCGCACAGTGACAAGAATAAAGAGTGAATACAAGACAGGGGCAGCTCTTACTATACCAGGAGAGTTACGTAATGTACAAAAAAAAAAGACTAATGATGTCAGCGATACTATATAAGGAGAGATTAGAAATGTACTGTATGGCATGAAAGCAAAAGGAGAGCACGTTACAATTACAGTTCTAAATACACAATTAAGAAACAAGCATCTCTATGACGGTTCTGATACAAGTTTGTGGCGTCTTATGAAAAATTGTGGGTTTTCATACAAACTAGAAAATAGTAGACGAGTGCTATGTGAGAAACCATGTATTGTCTCCAAACGACTGTATTTTTTGAGGCAATATATGAGAAATTTTTTAAGTCCAAGCCCACTTCAGGTCGTTTTTTTAGATGAAACATGGATATTCCTAAAAGGGGCATATAAACGTACTTGGCAAGATAACTGTGTGAAAAGCATCAGAAAAGGACACGAAAATACAGGTAAACGCTTTGTTGTTTTACATGCCGGAAGTAAGCAAGGATTTGTTAAAGATGCTGGATTACTGTTTTCTACGAAATCGAAAAATGCTTAAAACTTAAAAAATCTGTATCATTTTTAATTAAAGTGAGTTAAATAATTAACACTTTTTTGGGTATATTTCAAAATCCTTTAAAATGTACTTTTCGTTATATCCTGTCCTATTGTACTGCAAGCTAGAAAAATATTTCTTCGCAATTTATACGTATATTCCGATATTAGAAATTTAATGAAAAATAATTTATAATTTTCTTTTATATCTATTATTTCGTTTGACATGCTACATTTTGCTCCGCCACTGGAGGAGGTAAACGAATCGAGCTTAGACAAGGAAAGACAGATGAAACAACTTATTGCAAGTGTTTTTACACGCACACGCCAAGAACGATGAAAACCATTATAACACTTTTAGCTAAATAAATTTTTGACTAACTGTCATAAATATTTTCTACGTAAGCAACCCATCAAAATCTAAAACTACTGTAACAACGTTGAAAATCCCTGAAAAGCCTAATTAATTTTCTTACAAAACTTAAAGATTTATTTTTAACCGTATCGCTAACGCTGATATTAAAGTTTGTCAGGGCTTTCCAGCACCATTTTGATTAAATCTTAAAATAAAACATGTTCCTTTAAACAATTTTACAACTCAACTCAAAGCAGATTAATTATTAATATTTACCGTATAAGTTCGGTAACATATGAAACTGTAGTTTTGAAAACTTAGCCCGGAGATATTTGATACAAAATTAAACATGGTCCAATGCTAACTTCGAAAGCCGTTGTAGAAAATGAACATATTAATAATAGATGAATTAGCACCACTTATCACGTAAAACAATCCTTGCGATATGTTGATGCTGCTTTAAAATTAATAATTTAAAATACCAACTTTTAAAAATTTTCATATAAATTACCAATTAAGCAATTGACATTTTTCTACACTTGTAAAAAGCTTCTTCGGAAACAAGGTAGATAGTAAGCTATGATAGCTAAATTACTCAGGAAACGCAACATCCGGGGAAGAAAGAGGCTTACGTTGTAACGAATATATTTTGCCTACCTTAGGGTAAGAATATGGGGTATAAAATTGGGGACAGAAACTATGGGGGTGAAAATAGGGCAAGCAAAACAAATCGATACTCAAATCGATATGCGAACGGCACTCAGGGGGTTGTTGGAGACCTGGGGTCGTGGATAAGTGAACGAAAAGGGTGTCAGAATGGGGTATCTACACAAAAAAAAATGAAACAAAGGGGTTACTTACGTAAATCTCCTGGACAACTGAACAACTAAGACAACAAGAAAAGGGCTTCTAGCTATTTTAAGAAAAGGACGCAGCTTCGAAGAATCCTAAACTTGCTGGATTTAGAAAAAATATCCCTAAAATAAAAAATACATAAAGGGTTAGGAGATTTCTAAAATAAATACAAACAAATGGATCAGAGAAACAAATCAAACGTTTATTTTTGTCTCAAACAAAAAGTTATCAAAAATACAAATGGCACAAAAATTATTAAAAGTTGCAAAATACAAAATTACAAAAAAAAACTTACATGTGTTGCCTGTTTACAAACTCCAGAGATTGGAGATACTACAAAAACTTAAAAATGTTACCGCACAGAGATTAACTTTTTTTTTTAAACAAACAAAACAAACAAATATCGAAAAAAAAAAATAAAGCTAGCTGTCATATGTTAACATTAAATTAAAAAAAAAAACAATTAAAATGACAGCTAAGTTAAACCATAAAATTTACAATTTATTAATTATTACAAATCCTTTTAAATTTTAATGAAAGCAATTATTACTTTTAGCAAAAAAATGTCTGTCTTTACTTTAAAATTAAAATGTTATATGTTACCTTGATTTCACTGTTTTGCACTTAACTTTAAAAAAACTTGTTAAACATCTATGGAACATCTATCTGGACATATTCTCCAACAGGGACAAAGCAACCATTTCCATACTCAGGGACGAACAATCAAAAGATGTAGAATTAGGTTCAGTGGAGGAAGCAAGATGACGACGGGGACATCCTATATAACAATTTTAAAAAGTTTCTTCAGTTCCGGTGTACTGCACAAATCTTATGGTAATTACTCTGTTCTAAACTGCCATTATGCAAAGAGTATTATCACCTTAACCGGTCTTAAGACATTACACAAAAAAAATTGAATCGACTTGCGATTCAAAATCGCACAAACATCTTTTCAGTCTCAGATCTCTTGCTTGACTCCCTAATGCCTTACATTTTACAAAATTCAACGCCAAATAATTTCCCTTCACGTCTCCGGAACCAGTTGTGCCTACAAACTTAAAACAAACATAATACCCTCGACAATCGTTTGTAACAACCTTGAAATATTCCCAGTTTTACTACGTCTTAAAAAAAACGTATACCTGACTTGCAATATTTTATTAGGGGACTCGAATGTAAACAAATGACAAAAACAACTGAATACCAAAATTTGATATTTAGAATCTCAACTTAAAATGCCATAATATACTGATCGTTTTAAAATTCATTTGCAAACAGAAAAACGAAAATATTCCACCAACAAGGGCGTCTTTAGAAATTTTTAACATATAAATATTTCGTAGTTAAAAAAATTTAAAACGCTACAACGTGTAGTACTCAAGTACTTAATAAGGCACTTATAATCTCTTATAAAGTATAAAAATTCTTAGACCTATTAAAAAGAAAATGTCTTAAAAATTTTTTAGTAATAGCACCACATGATTTTGTCTACATTTAACGCTCTCTTATCAGTGACTGTAGTACATGGTTCACTTTGGCAAATTTTTTAGCATTAAGTTCTACCTGGCATGAGAAGTGCCCATTTTTTTCTTTTTGTTTGTAATCAGGTTTATTAACACATCAAGAAAATTGAACTAGCGTGCAAACAGGCAATAAGGGAATCTAAATCGGCTTTTAATAGATATAAACGATATAAAACTACTGAAAATCTTTTGGAATTTAAACTCTGAGATAGCGCGTGTAGATTTAATATTAAAAAAACAAGCAAGAGTCATGGCAAAAGTTTGTTTCAGAAATCAATAGATCTACTCCAATTCGTCAAATCTGGAACATGATTAGAAGTATATCTGGAAAAAATTCACAACACTCTATAAAGTACTTAATAAAAGACAATCAGACATTTACGTCCAAATGCAATATATCTGAAATAATGGCAAATCAATATTGTACCGCTTCTAGTGATTAAAGCTATTCAATAGAATTCTTAAATAAGAAACCATTTTAAAGAAAATAAAGGAATATCAATAATCAATGACACTTCACCAATAAACAATCCTATAAGCTTGAAAACTTGAAACTTATTGAAACTCTTAACTCCGTTAGAAATACTAGTCCAGGACCAGATAATATACCTGTGCTTTTTCTACAGAACCTACCACTAGTAGGCCAAGAACTATTATTGCAACTATTCAATTTTATATGGATCAATAAGGTCTTCCCACACATATGGCACTCGTCAATCATAGTTCCAATACACAAACCAGGTAAACCTAAATTTGAAGCAGAATCCTATAGACCAATATCTCTCACGAATGCAATGTGTAAGTTGCTAGAAAAGATCATTGCCAATCGACTCATGTGGTATATTGAAAATAAACATCTTATTATACCCGAATAAAGTGGATTTAGGAACAATAGATCATCATTAGATAACTTAATATCATTGGAATCAGAAATTCACGAAGCATTTATATGTAATCAAGAATTTTTAGCCATATTCTTTGACGTAAAAAAGGCTTTTGATTCAGTATGGCGCTACGATATTTTAACCACACTCCACAATTGGAAGATTCACGGTAACATGTTTGCTTTTATTTCAAACTTTCTACGGCAACGATATTTCCAAGTTCGAATTAATAACCATTTGTCTGAATCTAAATTACAGAAAAATGGAATTCCACAGGGCTCGAATCTAAGTGTAGCACTATTTTTAATTGCTATTAACAATGTTGTGTCGGACTGCAATGGCACAATTAAAACTTTTTTGTATGCTGATGATCTGGTAATTCTAGCAAGAAATAAAAACATATTATCGGCTCATAATCGTATTTCTGCACCTCTTAAGTTGATAGAATCGTGGTCTAACAATATTGGACTTCAGTTTTCCAACACAAAAACAAAAGCTATACATTTTTCACGAAAATCAAATCCACAAAAGCTCCCAAATCTATTTTTAAACAATTCTCCTATAGAATATACAAAAGAAATAAAATTCCTAGGGATGCAACTGGACTCGAAATTAAGTTGGACAAGTCATATACACTCGCTAAGAGTATCGTTCCAAGCTGGACTAAACATTATGAAATCTGTATCACATAAAAATTGGGGAGCAGATTTTCCAACTCTAATTAATTTATATAGAGCCATAAAAATAATCTCTAGACAAAGGGTTAAAGTAAAAATATAGTTTTCTCAAAGTTTTTAAATTTAAAGAAATTGAAATGTCACAAAATTAAAGGTAGACTCGGACTAGGATGCAAACAGTACCCCTGGCTAAAGTAAATACGAGATTTAACAGATTTAAGCTCAAACGGTTTTCTAAGGAAGATCCAATACAAAATAAAATTTGCCACAATTATTGCCGATCTTATATAGTATAGGGCACTCGAAGAAAAAGTAAGCATAGGAAAGTATTTGATTGCGTTTTGTAACTAAAAAAATGACGTAAATTAAATCTCTTTTACACTTGTCACCAGAAATTTCTTCGTTGTGCATTTTATATTCAGACAACACTGACTCTACTTCCAATAGAGCTAATCCAAGCCATTAACAAGCTCAGCATTCTCTTATTACAAACTTAATTAGGCCATTAGAGAAATAAATTTTGTTACTTAGAAAGAAATTGTATGGATTACGTTGAGATCTCAAAAAAATACCTACACTATAATAGTAGTAATATATTATTAACATTTTTAACCAAAAATATCTATTTAGAACAAAAGTTTTAAGTGCGGCTTTAACCTGCGTTGGGATGAGAAATATTTGATATACTTGCGGTGGAGCATCCTCATAATTAGGTTTAAGTGTAAGAACGTATAATGCATCGGTAGGCTAAGTTGAAGTGTACTCCGGTGTAATTAGTTTTTGCAAGGCTAAGTGAGTTAAAGCTGTGTTTAGAATTGTTTTTGTCAAGAAGTAGATATACTTATAAATAATAGAAATTTAATGCAATTTTGTATTAGCTTATTTGAATTATTGTTCTCATTGTTTTTTTTTTGTATTATTTTTATCTAAGAGATTGGTAAAACTATATAGACTATACAGTGATGAGTGCCTTAAGAACCGGCAAAATAACGCAAAAGATAGAAAACATAACACGTTGTGAAATAAAAATAGATGAATGTAGTAGAGGTGAGAAATTATCGATAGAAACCTCTAATTTACATTAAATTACATTAGGACTATCAATAGTTTCCCACCTATAGACGTTAGCTTATGAGCTAGTTGACTTCAGTCATAATATTACAAGTATGACGTCGAATATTTCTTCTTCTTCTTTTGGCATCATAACCCTGGATGGGTCTTTGCCTGTCTGGCTATGTCCTTCCATTCAGATCTCTCTTGTGCCCTTCTTCTCCATTGTCTTATGTTCATTGTTTTCAGGTCGTCTTCCACGTCATCCAGCCATCTCGTTCTGGGCCTTCCTTTTTTTCGCCTTCCTATGGGCTTCCATTGTAACATTTTCTTTGTTGTTTTTGCATCGTTTTGTCTCTGCACATGTCCCAGCCATGACAGTCTTTGACTTTTCACAAATCTTACAATGTCATAACCTTCATTTAACTCATTAACCTCGTCGTTTCTCCTGATTCTCCATGTGCCATCTTCCTCTTGTACCGGGCCATATACTTTCCTCAGTATTTTTCTCTCGAATGTCCTGAGTTGGGCTTTATCTTTTTTCGTCATTACCCAAGTTTCACATCCATAGGTTACTACGGGTCTAATCAGTGTTCTGTATATAGTCATTTTGGTTCTTTTGTCTAATAATTTCGATGTCATCAATCTTTTATTAGCATACTATGTACGATTCCCGCTGGAAATACGTGCATTAATTTCGCTACTTACGGAGTTATTCTGATTGATTTCTGTGCCGAGATATGTAAAGGCATCCACTCGTTCGATAGTATAGTTGTCTATTGTGATATTATTTTCATTGTCAGTTATTCTTTTGACTGTCATATACTTCGTTTTTGCTTCGTTTATTTTGAGACCTCTTTTTCTTGCTTCAGGATCAATTTGTTTGAACACTTCCATTAGTCGTGGCTTATTCCTACTAATGATGGCTACATCGTCTGCATATGCAGTAATTTGTACTGATTTGGTGTTTATATGGCCGGTTATATTGGTTTTTCTGATGACTGCCTCAAGAACTAGGTTGAATAGCATGGTTGATAGGGCATCTCCCTGTCTTACTCCCATGTTGATGTTAAACAAGGGAGTCAGTTCTCCATCTACTCTGACTGCGGCTTTTGAACCCTGCAATGTCATTTTTATGAGGCTGATGTATTTCTTAGGTATACCTAGATTACAAAGGTCTTCCAGCATTTTGTCTCTTTTCACACTATCAAAAGCTTGTTTAAAGTCGATATACATATTATATAGGTCTCCGTCGTATTCATAAGCTTTTTCTTGTATCGTTCTTAGTATGAATATGTTATCTGTAGTGGCTCTATTTGGTCTGAATCCATTTTGATAATCACCAATTATATTTTCGGAGTATTCTAATAATCTATTGTAGATTATACCAGAAAGAATTTTGACGTCGAATATTTACATTTTTTAAATTTCGCATAAAGTAAAAACTGATTGAAGGCAATAAAGCAAATGTAAGTTAACAGTTTAATTAGTAGTAATTTGATAATTAAATTTGTGTTGACGAATACAGAACAACAAGCTATGATAATTCTGTATTGAGAAGAGTGTATGCGACGTCTCAAATCATAGTTTATTATTGATTAATACTTTAATTTTGGATAAAAAAATACTCCTACTTGAACTGTTTTTACTTACATTACGTGGTACGTACATATTACTATGACTGAAGTCAACCAGCCCATAAGCTAACGTCTAAAGGTGGGAAATTTTCGATACCTAATTCTAATGTAATGTAAAGTAAATTATAGGTTAATATTGATAATTTCTCACCTCTACTACTTTCATCTCTTTTTATTTCACAACGTATTATGTTTTCTGTCTTTTGCGTTATTTTGCCGGTTCCTAAGGCACTCATCCCTGTATAGTACATAATTATATTAAATGAAAAAAATGAAGCCCATCTGGTTTCCTTATCATGAGAAAAAAATTTTTTTTTTGCAGCCGTCCTGAAAATAAAACTTTCCCGAAAGGACCATTTTACACAACTCGTACCGAAAATAGTTACTTTCGGGACTATTTTTTTTATTTTCGAGGTAATTTTGGGTAGCTAGGTAACGGCTTTGACAATAACATGAACTTTGTATTTTATCATGTATTTTGTTATGACTAAAGCTCGGATTATAGGCAAAATGCCTTTTTTGCCTATTATAATTGTTTTTTGCACTTTTTGCCTTTTTTCGCAAATTCTGCCTATTTGTGCATTTTTTAAAATTTTATGGTACTACCCATGATATTATTCTATTAATAAACCATTCTATAATAAAATTTTGGGTCAATAATAAAATATCAATGGTTTGTTTATATAACAGATTTCTAGAAAAATGTACCTGATCGAGACTTGAGGGTTAACTATTTGGAAATCCCTAAGCTTTATTAGTTTATTATCAGTTGTTCAGTCGGTTACTGTATCAGAGTTTAGTCACAAATTGCTATATCCTAGTTTAGTTTTGTTGCGTATACCGAAAAGCAAAGAACACGTTTTAAAACGTTTTAGACATTTGTGTGAAAAGATGACATCTAAATTAAGGCTATGGATCGCACCTGATTCGGAACTTTCTTTAGAAGGAGATGGAGCATTTTGTAAACCATGCGGCAAATCGGTGAGTTTTAGTTTTTCTCTTTTTTTCTCGTCCCACAACATAACTAAATTCTAAAGCGGTTTTAGAATTCTAATTTTTTTTTTAAATTCTCAGATTTCATGTAGAAAAAAGTACTTTATTGACCAGCATTGTGGAACCCCACTTCATAAACGTAATTTGGAAAAATTAAATTCCTCTAAGTTAGCCCAAACATCTCTGCGGGATAGTTATAAGCAGTTCAAAAAAAAAAGGAGGAAGACGCATTTAAATTTGATTTATGCCAGATGATGATTGCATCCAAAATTCCTCTCTATAAAGTTATTAACCCTAGTTTTAAATGCTTTTTCGAAAAATATCTTAATAAATCCTTACCGGACGAGAGTACATTGAGAAAACATACTGTGGAAAAATGTTATGTGGAATGTATTTCAAAAATTAAGCGGAAGTTAGAGGGCAATTTTTTGTATATTATCGTGGATGAAACGACAGATGTATGCGGCAGGTATATAGCTAATTTAATGATTGGAATTTTGAACAAAAGCTTTGCGAGAAAACCTTATTTAGTTGCCGTTAAAGAATTGGAAAAAACAAACAATTTAACAATAAGTCGATTTATACAAGATAGTTTAACAATCCTCTTTTTACCCAACGCTATACCAGTGAATAAAATAGTTTTAATGCTTTCAGATGCTGCGGCATATATGTTAAAAGCTGCTGTTAATTTAAAGATTTTTTATCCTAATTTAATTCATTGCACTTGTGTAGCCCACGGGGTAAATAGAATTGCTGAAGAACTAAGAAATCTGTTTCCGTTGGTAAATAATTTTATAAATTTTATGAAAAAAGTTTTTGTAAAGGCTCCGTTGAGGGTGCAAATATATAAAGAAAGACTTCCCGGTGTCCCTTTGCCACCTAAACCAGTAATTACAAGGTGGGGAACCTGGCTCGAACCAGTTTTTTTACTTTGAACACTGCAATGAAATAGAATTAGTTATGTCAGAATTTGATGATGATATTTCCGAAGCCATCCGAGAAGCAAAAAAAATATTAAAAAATCCCAAATTGAAATAGGAACTCGCTTATATCAATGACAATTATAAATTAATAGTTACCACAATTACCTTATTAGACAAAAAAAAAATTATGTGAGTCAGTAAAATTAATAGATAATTTAAAGACGAAAATTAAATCGGCACCTGGAAGTAACGGTCAATTAATTTAAAAAAAAAAATGAAATATATTTTCGACAAGAATGAAGGTTTTTCGTTTTTATCTAATGTTGCTAAAGTTTTGAATGGGACATTTTCCGAGGAATTTCAAATTATGCCAGATTTATTATCCGCTCTGAAATATGCTCCAATTACATCTGTCGATATCGAACGTTCGTTTTCAATGTACAAATTAATTTTAAGTGATCGAAGACATAGTTTTAAGACCGAAAATATTGAAAAACATTTAGTTTTTTCTATTAATGATAAAATTTTAAGTGGTTACAATGTTTAATTATTAATTTACAGTTATTTAGTTACTAGTTTATTTATACTAATGTTATGATTATGATGTGTAAATATATCTGCCTTAAGTTAATATTACGTTAATTCACTTTGTACAATAAATAATAAGTTATATTCCTTTATTGCCTATATTTTGCGTAAATGTTAATATTCCTGCCTTTTTTAATAAAAATCTTTGCCTATATCGGCGCCTTTTTCTTCCATTTTTGTTACCTATAAATCCGAGCTTTAGTTATGACAACGCTTGTCATTTAAAATTTGTGTGTTTTCGCTTAGTTTTTCGTTTTTCAATTTCAAGAAAAGGAAATCAGCAGTGAAAGTAAAGACGAAATGATTCCAGATGAGATTAGGGAAACTGTTAAAGCCGCTATTTATGAATTATTGCCGGTAAATTTAAGAAAGAGGTATGAATTCTGTCTGTCTGTTTTCAGTCTGTCTCAAACCCTTCTTTTAGTGCCTCATTAATTTTGACGTCAAATAGGATTTTAAGAATGTCGAGAATTATTGCATGACATCTTAGATAAATCTGACAGTTGCAAGATCGTAATTGACTAAATGTGAAAAGGTTATTTTTTTTTAAGTATGGAATAAAAACTCAATTTGAATTGAAAACAATTCAATTTCTTTTAATTTACATAATTAGAGGACCGGTCTTGTATAAAATTTTTTATTGCGCATTATATTGGAACGACCGTTTGTCATACTTCCTATTCTATATATTCCAAGGAAAGTGCTTAATTAGCTAAGATTTATTTATGGATCTATTATTATTTATTACAAACACTATGAAATTGGAATGTTTGTTTATTTAAAATACCGCTTCCTCCTAGAATCTTTTACGAGTTGACTGCGAGATAAAAAATTTTACTGGCAATTGCAAGGCATCAAGGCAAACATTCCTGTGTTAAAATACCATCGATTTAAATCAGTCATATTCAGATAAGTAAATATCTAATAAGTTTCTTTGACAGCCAGTAGTTTAATTTTGTGAGATTTATCATTAAATAGTGGAAATAGTTTAAATAGTGAAGCAGTTGATTTTTGAGTTAATCTACCAGTTCCGATATGCAGATAAAATAGTGTTAATGGAGGTTAGTTAATAAACAAGATACCGAATGTAAGTTTACCTTCTTTTTTTATGAATAACAAAAATGAATATTATATTTTAAGCAATCCAAAATCCGATTCAGAATCTGATTAATTAAAATCAATGATTACATGAGACATGTGGCTGGCGTCAGTTTTTTTGGCTGTCTCAGTATTCATTTATGATATCTTCGGCATGTCTTACATATTCCTTCAATTTTTCTGGTGTACCCTTAAATTTAACCACAATTATTATCCAATTGTTATCTACGAATTTTAGTACGCTTGAATTACCTGTTCTAATGCTTCTTTCCAAATACTTAATACAGTACTTTCATTTACAGTACCTACTCTGAGATAGCGCGTCATCATAATGCACGACACGTTGAAAGTATCAACACTCCAAAAGGAACTGATATAAATCTGAAGAGATGTAATGTCAGAAGCCTACAAGAATATAGCACTAAAATCTTATACCAAAATAGATTAAATGAAAAACTACTCGAGGAATACCTAACTGCTGAAACCAACCAATTATACGAACATATAACTGACTGTATTCACCACGCAGCCCAAGAAGCTCAAGGCTAAGAAACCAGAACAGTCCACAGATCAGCGGGAAAAATCACTTGGAATACACAGCTTGAAGAGCAAATAAATAAGAAACAGGAAGCGTACAAAAGATGGCTGAACACTAAGAATCTTGAAGATAAAGAAATATACAAAGAACAGCAAAGAATATTTAAAGATATGACAAGGAACAAAAAAAAAATGAAACATGGGATGCAAAATGTAAAGAAGTTGACTGTTACATCGGAGGAGCGCGATCATCAGCGGCATGGAAATTAATAAAAACCCTGAAACCGACACATCAAATAAAAGTCTAATACAGCCCATCCAGATAGATACATGGAAAGATCATTACGCAAGGGAACTGAATAAAGACAGAGATATTTATAATACTGACTCACCTCAACGAATACGAGTACAAGGTGAATATGTAAACATGAAAGAAGAACAAATACAATAAGCGCTTAAATCGATGAAGAATAACAAAGCATCCGGGCCGGAGAACATACCAGCAGAACTTCTAAAAAACGGAACACCAAAACTAATAAGCTATCTTAAAGTGCTATTCACAAGACACTTAAATGGGGAAGAAATCCCGAATAGTTGGAAAGAAGCATGGATTACTCCAATTCACAAAAAATGTCCAAAAGATATTTGCGGAAACTACGGATGTATCTCTGTCACCAGTACCTTTAGCAGGCTGTTTGGTAAAATCTTAAAAGCATGATTGAGAAAGAATACGATCCTCATGAAATTGAACAGCAAGCAGGATTTAGAGCTGGAAGATCTTGCGTAGACCACATATTTACCCTAACACAACTGAATGAAAAGAAAGTTGCAAGAAACCAGGAAATACATCTTTTATTTGTGGTCACAAAAGCATATGACACGATTCCTGTGAGAAAGCTGTGGCAGTCTCTTAAACGATCTTCATTAAATAGCACGATCATCGCCGCAGTCAAACAATTATACAATAAAGCATCATCAAAAATTAAACTAAACAACACCTTATCAGAAGAATTTACAGTAACAAAAGGCTTACGACAAGGATGCTGCCTCTCTCCAATACTATTTAAGATCTATTTAAATGAAGCACTAAAACACTGGAGAAGATCATGTTCAGGAATGGGGATCCAACTTGACGACGATACAACATTATACACTCTACATTTTGCGGACGACCAAGTAGTAGTGGCAGCAGACAAGGAAGATTTAGAATTCATGACGAGACGGTTGCTTAAAACATATGAAGAATGGGGCCTCTCTGTAAATAGAAACAAAACGCAATACTTATGCATCGGGAATAAAGTAGAAGATCTAAAGGTCAACGAACATGAAACAATCAAGAACTGTGAGGAATATATATATTTGGGAACAACAATCAACAAGAGTGGGCGCACCGAAAAAGAGATAGAGCAAAGAATCGTGAAAGGAAAACGGGTGATAGGATGCCTAAACCCGATGCTATGGTCAAAAGAACTATCAAATCAAAGAAAGCATCTCCTCTTTAACTCCATCTTTAAAAGTATAGTGCTCTATGGATGCGAGACATGGCAACTTACTAAATCCCTTGAGCGACGCCTACTTGCATTGGAAATGGACTTCTGGAGAAGATCAGCTAGAAAATCAAGGCTTGATAGAATACAAAATGACCACATCAGAAATATAATGGGAGTCAAGTCAACCATCATTGACGAAATTCAAAGGAGACAACTGATCTGGTATGGTCATGTGAAAAGAATGGACGACGACAGGCTCCCAAACCAAATTTTAAAATGGACGCTAAGGGAAAGAAGAAAGAGAGGAAGGCCAAAACAATCCTTTCTGGGCGGCATTCAGAAGGCAATGTCGGAAAGAAACCTTCACCCTGGCGAATGGAATGACCGACGTAGCTGGAAACTAAGAACCGGAAGGCGGAGAACGCTATAAAAAACCGGGATAATAAAATAAAAATATCTTTTAGAATCTGACCAAACATTCTCAATTGGGTTAAACTGGTAATTATATGGAGGCTAGCTCAATACTCTATGACCATATTGAAGTGCCAGTATATCTAATCTGTAGAATAAAACAAACATAATCTCATTTATTAAATATCTCTTAATACATACTTGAAAACTGTATCTGGTAAATGTTTTTACCATCTCCAATATTTCAAGTTTCATCATGGTTTATGAAATACGTATATGTCTCCCTTTTATCCATTCTACTAAAAAGTGTTTAGTTCAACTTAAATTTGGTATTTTTTCCACTAAACTGGAGTGGTAAGGTTCATTGTCCATAATTCCTAACGACGGTTCTAAATTTGGAAAAAGTTGATATTCAAACCATTTTTCCAAATTTTCTGCATTCATCGAATCATGGTAATCTCCAGTTTTTTTTCCACTTTTGAAAATTAGACTAAAATTATCAATGAATCCATTTTTACAACTTGCATTCAGTACAATATATCGTACACCTTCTCCGGTCCTATTTCTAACAGCATGAATGCTGTCATCTTGCCAACTTTTGCGGAATCCTCTCTTGCTATATATCCAGGTCTCATTGTAATGAGACTGGATTTACACCCGTTACAACCAAAACTGGTTGTAACGGGTGTAAATCATGTTGATTTTTATTGTATTCTTTTAAAAATTTTAATCTTTTATATGCCACATGTGATTTTTCTATTAGATATTTTCGATTTCATATATTTCAGTTTAACCATCTGAATTCATATCTTTTAAAATCCACTCAGTGAACTAGTAGAAATGGTAATTTCATTTATGTCCTTTAGTTTTTCTTTAAGGGTGTGAAGGGTACCATGTTGGCCTAAAATAAACAAGAAAAAATGTAAAGACGCTAGTGATATTTCAGAATCAAGTCTCTACGAGACCGGTAAGATACAAAATACCATACGTGAGATAATAAGGTTCAATATACCAGTTCTTGCGATAAGCGAAATGCGGTGGCCGGGGACTGGTAAATATAGCATAGACGACCATGATGTATTATATTCCGGAGAAGAAGGTACTACCACCGGAATGGCGTCGCATACATTGTATCTACATGAAGAAGTCAGTTGTTGTATTAAATCTGTAAATTACATGTCGGACAGAGTCATCGTGATGCAATTAAACTCAAAACCAGTAGATATAAATCTGATTGATGACAAATTTTTATGATGATATAAAGAAGGGAATGAGTCAACTGAAAAACAAAGGCATTACACTAATAATGGGGGACTTTAATGCCAATATCGGAAAAGGTAGACAAGAAAACATTGTAGGGAATTTTGGACTTGTACAACGTAATGACAGGGGAGACCGTTTTGTAGAATTCACCGAAAGGTATCGAAATCCAATCAAAATAACTTATTAATCAGTGACATAAAACTCAAACTTAAAAAAGTAAAACGCCAACAACTGACTAACCGAATAAACACTAACTGTATTCGAAATAATAGTCATTATGCAAAAAACAACTAAAAAATATAAAACCATTAATAAGCGCAAACAACAATGGATGACTGAAATATTGGGACTAATGGAAAGCAGATTAAAGCAGAAAAATAAAAACACTGAAGACTACAGTAAAATTTATAAACAAATTAGAAGGAAAATCCGGGATGCAAAAAAATGGTACAGCAACACATGTCTTGAAATAGAAGAACTGCAGAAAAAGAATGAAACGTTTCAATGTACAAAAAGGTGTAAGAAATAACTGGAACATATAGATCAACTGCAAGTAGTTTACTTGATAAACAAGGAAATATTAGTCAATAAATAAGACAGATTAGAGAGGTGGAAAGAATATATTGAGGAGCTGTTTGATGACGATAAAACAGAAATTCAAATCGAAAATATATCGACTCGTCCAATCATAACACTCGATGAAATGGAAAGAGCTATAAAGCTATCAGAGAATAGGAAAGCAACCGATCCAGATGAAATTTCAAGCAAAATAATCAAACTACTCAACGATAAGGGTAAAGATTCTCTTCTAAGTCTCTTCAATAAAATATACGAAACAGGACATATACCAACAACCTGGCTACTGGCAACATTTGTAATGATACCGAACAAAATAAATGCCAAACAGTGTAGCAATCATGGCACTATCAGACTGATGAGTCATGTACTGAAAATTTTTCTAAGAATACTGCACTCGAAAATTTACAACAAAATAGAAGTACAATTAAGTGAAACACAATTTGGTTTCAGAAACAACCTTGGAACCAGAGAAGCACTCTTCAGTTTGCAGGTCATGGTTCAAAGATGAACAGATATCTAACAGTCGGTATATATGTGTTTTATCGACTTCGAAAAGGCCTTCGACCGAGTAAACGATAAAAAACTTATAGGTGTCTTGCAACAGGTGGGAATTGATGACCGACTCTGAGATAGCGCG
>NW_027313639.1:0-20527 GCF_040954645.1 Diabrotica undecimpunctata | reverse complement strand
ACGCGCTATCTCAGAGTTTATACATTGCTTTCAATTTTGTTTTTTAATTTTTAGTATTTTAATTTCATAGTCAGATTTCTTCTTTTCTACAGTATTGATATTGCCTGGTAGACCCTTTTATTGTAGTCAACCACCCATTGTCTAATAGATTTTTTAGTCTATTTCTTGCATTCATACTTTATGTCCACTTCAATTGCTCTCAAACTATCATCCTAATTAATATTATTATTAAGTGTGAGATCTGGATTATGCAAGTTGTTTTTCTATAGTAGTGTCAGTTGCACCTTTGGCCAATGCTTAGTTACATAGAATTTTAAAATGTGTAGATCACATCTACATGATTGTGACTGCCCATCCAAGCTCTCTCTCTCTCTCTCTCTCTCTCTCTCTCTCTCTCTCTCTCCTGTTGCCGACAAAAATATAGCTTCGACTATTTTAAATAATTTTGAACTGTCCTTGTTTAGTGTAGTGTTATGTTCAACTTTATTGTTAATTTTATGTTTATGACATTCTGGGATTGTTGGATAGCCCAGAACTGACGAAGTAAGTCTAAAATGTTAATCACAAAAAAAAACTTTTATCATCCATTAACTTAGAGTTTTTATCGAGGTTAATCAATTTCTTCATTTAAAAAAACGTTTCTTTGCTTATTTCAGATGCCCCTGAGGATGCTCTAGTGAGCGAAAGTGCTTGGGTAAGATTTAATTAATAAAACTGTGCTCGATATCTGCCTTAATTTTTCAAAGTTCATTTATTTGAGCATTCAACTCATATCAAAATATAAATGTATTAAAAAAGTAACCAATTGTTTCGTGAAGTATTTAAGGATATTTTATGTCCTTTAAAATTGTGTTTTAGAGAAATTAGATAACTAGGCATATACAAGTTAGATTATGTATGATTATTTATATTTATAATACATTATATGGTGTGAAAGTGATTAACTATTGGAGAAAATGGAAAGCTCATTTTAAGATCAGCTTTATATGTTTTTCTTTTCGATGGCTCTTTATTTTGTAACCTCTTTATTTTGTATATAAGTTTATAAGTACATTTATATTTATTTATATGTACATACACTAATCCCCAAAATGAACGCACCATCGTAAATGTACTTATATTTTGAAGCTATTTTTCTTTTGAACTGTTGATTTAATTTTGATGATTTTTTTCTCTTATTTTAGGTCTATTTCTAGTAAATCACAGTATTATTGTTTCATAAAAATATCAACGTTTTATCCGTATACGGGTGTAAAAATAAAGTTGTGGTTTTTTATCGTTTTTTGCAGCACCTTGTGAAATTTATTAGAAAGAAACGCTACATCTTATTGACATTTCGGCACAGCTTTATCCTCCTTACCACTTTTGTACAAAAACTATCTCAACATCTGTATTATCGAAGTATATACAGAACTTTAAAATGTAAAAATTTTTATTGACATTTAAAGCAAAGAAAGCACTACTTAAAATTTAATACAACTAAAGCCTAAAAAAATATACCTAAATAATTTTTAACAATTTTCTCTCCCAAAAACACTTAATAACGAGTATTTCTGTCTCTACTTTTAATTAAATCTTCACAAAGATGACACATACTTAAAACCAAAGCGTCGTATTCGGTCTTGATTATTTGCATTCCAAATTTCTCTTACCATCACTTGTCGTTAAGAGAGACAGGTGGTAATCGTCGCCTCGGTATCGATCAATAATATCCCACAAATTATATGTGGGATTTAGATCAGGCTTCATCGTAATTTGTACTCCAACCTCGTCCAAATAATCACGGACCATACGTGCAACATGTGGTCGAGCATTATCATGCATTAAAAAGAAATTATTTTCTATATAAGGAGCAAATGAAAATACATGGTTAGACAAAATGTCTGTAATATATCTTTTTATTGTTAAGAAACCTCTTCGTATATCAACAAGATCCGTTCGCGCTGTAAGAGATATTCCTCCCCAAACCATTACAGATCCTTCATTGAATAAATTAATAGGTCGCATGTTGCACTGTGCATAGAGTTCTCTTGACCGGCGATAACTCTCACACGTCTATCTGAACTATACAAGTTATACCTCAATTCATCTGTAATCAACAGATCCTCCCAGTCATCAATATTCCTGTCAAGGTACTCTCTGAATAATTATAATCTACTTCTACGATGATTTACTTTTAAAACTGGTGCTCTGATTGCTATCCTTACATACAAATCTTGTTCAGCGAGACGCCTTTGTATAGTGTTTCTACTAATTTGAATATTATAAATATCTATTACTTGTATTTGTAAATGTCGTTTGTTTTTCGAAAACGTTGAATGACTCGTAATATTGTAGTATTCTAACAAAAATTAGACTGGGCAACCCTGCCACCCATTTTGACGTTGGATGCTGTCAACGGCTGTCATATCGACATCCGCCATTATCATTGTCTCTTCAGCAATCAAAATGTGTGTACCTCCATATTGGACTGCATAATGTAGTTTATAACAATGTAGTCTATTGTTTTATTTTATTCGGATTACACCGTATCAAGTAATGTGTTTTATCATTATTTACCTCAACCTGTGCGTTGCAAGCTATTTACAGTGAAGTAATTACGAAATAAAACCTTATTCTCGAGAATCCTACTTCCCACATAAATATCCCCTGATAACCTGGCTCCCAACTAGTGGCCAAGAATAAACATTATTTCGTAAGTGTTAAAGTGCTTTTAATACCATCGATTTCACTGTAAGTATTATTTCGAATCATTAATCCTACTTATTCTACCTAACTTTCACAGCACGGCTTTTTGCTTGCCCTTGCCGGCATATCGATTTTACATCGACGTGATCAGGATAGTACGAAAATCGATTCATTCGATTATTCTAGCGAATATCGTTGTTGTTTGTCGTTCTACGTAGTGTTGCCTATGCCTAACATAATTTCGTAGTTCTTCAAACCTTTTTAACTTTTTGTTGCCAAATGTAAAGTTTTATCCAATTTGTTCTGATTTTGAACTAAAATATATAATTATACAACTTTTTTAATAAAATAACATTTATTGCTTATAATTCTACAACTTTTTCAATAAAATACCTTTTATTGCGTATAATTATACAACTTTCTCAATAAAATAACTTTTATTGCGTATATAATTATATAACTCTTTCAATAAAATCTTTTTATTGCATATAATTATTGCATCTCAATTAATAACTTATTGCGCATAATTATATATCTTTTTCAACTTTTATTGGTTATATAACCAATTTACTTTTACAATAAAATAATTTTTATTGCATATAGCTGATCCATATTTAGTGATATTTAGATGTCTGTTACATCTTAAACAATGCCGAAAGCCAGTTCACAAAATTCTACATCAGGAGAGTATTCTGCTCCTGCTCCGTGACAATGTCTCAAGATCAGTTTCAGTCTTTACTTTCAGTACTTACTAATTCTAATGAACAAGTATCTGAAGATCTTTTGGTACAAATGAGAGATCTTACGAGAACTCCTACACATAATGTCAGGTGTAAATTTCGTTAATATACTGCTCGCTTTGATGGTACTGTTAACGCTGATGTTGAAGCTTTTCTTAACAATGTAATCAATTTTAAGGACTGCTCTCAAATAAGCGATGAGTATGCCCTTCGTGGTTTATCCATGCTGCTTAATGGTTTTGCTGCTACATGTTGGCAAGTTATTAAAAATACAGTTCTCACATGGGAAGATGCTGTACATTCCTTAAAAGATGCCTATTCGAAAAAACTTGTGCATTATTTATTATTTCGAGAAGTATTCTCGCGTGAACAAAATTCTGGTGAACCTACTGAATTATTTGTTTTCTTCCTTACTGGTACGCAAATTACGAAAAAGGCTACCAAGAAATAAATTTTACAAGTTTAAGGAACTTTTAATGGAATCTCTAGAAATCGAAGCGTCCTTAAAGGAAGGTTTAGGTTGCTACCGACTCTGATCGTCGTCAAAAACCCTCAATGAAATCAAGAAAAAAACTCTTGCAAAATAAAATTCAAATCGAAGTGTACGTTTTGTAAACATTTTGGCCATATTTGGTCAGAATTCAAAAAATTTAACAATATTATTCAAAAGGTCTAAGCAATCTAATTCTAATGATTTAGTTAGCACGTATGTACCTTCTAGTCGTCTAAATACGAATCCTAGCAGTTCAAATGTACCTCCTCGACGTTTTTTCAGTGTAGTTTGTTATGGATTGCAATACTCCTAGTTATGTTCGTACAAATTGTTCTAACTGCAAAATTTCTGTAAATCCCATTACTACAGAAGCAGCCTCTTCTGTAGAGCTTCTTTAGGAGAAACTAATAATTTGAATAATCGCTCCCTCTTGCCAATATGTGTCTCAGGTTTGAGTGGTTGCGCATATGTTGATACTAGAGCTAAATGTACTATAGCTGGAATTAAGCTATACAATCATGTCTTAAACAAAGGTCTACACTATGTTTCCAAGGAAATGAGTTTAGTGCTTGCCGACAGTGTAATCCGCACAATAACAGCTCATATTTTTAAATATTTAGTTCTCCTATTAGATAGATCCATACCTACAACTTATGTTGCATTTCCTGAGCACACATCAGCTAAAACTCTTCTTGCATAGACTTCTTAAAAAATGCTGATATTATCATTAATATCCTTCAAATGAAATTCTCACTTGCCGATTCTCCTAATGTTCAACATAAATTTTTACTGGAACCTAACTCCTGCAATGCTTTAATTGACCTTCTTGAACTTACTTTCGACAGGACGAAGTCTCACAGTTAAATATTTTTGAGCGTAGTACTTTACAATGCTTGATAAATCAGTACAGTGTATTTTTATGGAACGTATTGAACCTACACCATTTGTTGAACATTTGTATTCAACAACTCCTCAGAGAGCGAAAATATTCAAAAATGAATCCATCATTTATTGGAAATGGAAATCATTAATGAATACGACTCAGCTTATGCTGCACCTCCTAGTCTTGTTCATTCCTAAAAAAGACGGTACTTTTCGCATGTGCGTCGATTACAGACGCCTCAACAAAATAACTGTACCAGATAGGTAGGTATCCTCTGCCGAGAGTGGACAATCTGTTGCATGCGAGAACACAGGCACTATTTATGACAACACTAGATTTGAAAAGTGTTTATCATAAAATAAGTGTTGTTTCATCAGATCGAGATAAAACTTGTTTTATTACTCCCTTTGGTATTTATAGATTTAATCGTATGCCTTTTGATCTCTGAAATGGATTTTATCGTTTTGTTTATCGTTTTCGTAGCGGATTACCAAGTGTCACTATTTTGGGATATTTAAATGATATTATTATTTTATCTAGTTCGTTTTAAAATCATATCAACGACCTAACTAATGTGTTTCAAAGATTGCAAGTATTTAAATTGTGTGTAAATAGGGCGAAATGCACTTTTGTGCGCTCTTCTGTCAAGTATTTAGGGCACCTTCTGACGCCCAATGGGATCGCTCCTGATCCTGGGAAGATATCAGCAATTGCTGACATGCCTCTACCAGCAATGTTAAACATGTTTTATCATTTTTACAAACTTGTACCTAGTTGTTTCGAACGTTTTGTGCCAAACTTCGCAGGTATATCCAAACCTCTTTCAGACTTAACTAGTTTGGAGACTGGCACAAAACCAGGCTTAAGTAACTCTTAAAAAATTGCTTACGCAAGCTCCCATTCTGCAAAAAGCAACTTTTACAAATGTTGCGTAGCGCAATCTAAAATTATGATCCAAATGACGAACACCCTTTTTCTTCAAAATAAACAACTACTTTTAGTTTTAAGTCGAGTTGTACCCGAGAATGAACGATAGATATTGCATATATTCTTTGCACAGAATTGCGAGATTATCACGTACTCTCTTCTCAATTTTAGAAAAAAACATCAGTCATTGTCACTGTCATATTTGATTAATTAAAAATAATTCGCTCATTTTTCACCACAAAATGTTTAACTAAAGCAAAATAAAGTTTTTTAAGTTGTAAGTGTTTTTTAAAGTGTAATCCGAGAAGTGTGATCGCCAACTTAAGGTAACATTTTAAATAATTATTATAATTAGAACCAGATCGAAGGTATTGCCCCAACAGCAGTGAGCAACACTTCAGGAGAAGAAGATAAAATCCCCCGGTGTTCTACAACAAACTCTTTTATAATAAAAACAGACGCAAATTCGTATGCACTTAGCGCTTGTCTCCTCCAGGGAGAGGAAGAAAATGAAGAGCCGATAGAGTATGCAAGTCGCTTATTCACAGCGACTGAACGTAACTATAGTACGACAGAGCGATAAGCTTTAGCTATAGTATATGCAATTAATACATTCCGGGGTTACATAGAAAGTTCGCCTATTTGGTTGATGGTAATTTGGTAAATGGTAATTTCGTTAATGGTTGATGTCACTAAAATCTCTTACTGGCCGCCTTGCTAGATGGTCATTGGAAGTGGAAAGTTATGACTTACGAATTGAATATGTTCCTGTCTGTGGTCCAGACATGAAAGATATTTGTGACCTTTGTACTATCACAATGGATATACCAACAATAAGCAATAAGAAATTTAGAGAGAAACAGTTCACTGACTCACAGCTTAAAATAATTATTGATTGCCTTGAATCGGAAAAACTTGAATTAGTAGACCGTTATACTGATCGCAGTTATATTATGAATCAAGAAGTCTTATATCGATATAATCAAGACCTTGAATGTGAGGACGCTCAGTTAGTAGTGCCTCAAAGTAAAATAGCCGATGTTTTGAAAGAGTGCCATGACATGCCCATCGCAGGACATTATCGGTGTTGAAAAGACAATTCAAAGAATTGCTCTTCGTTACTACTACTGGCATACGATTGGGCGAGATGTTGTAAAGCATATAAAGAAATGTATTGACTGCCAAAGGTATAAACCTTTGAATCTGAAACCAGCAGGTCTGATCCAAACACCTGTGTTGGCACAACAACGCTTTGAATGTGTTGCAATTAATTTAGTGTGTTCACTATCTGTACTGAAAAAGGAAACAGATGATTTTTGTAGTAGAAGGTATTTCCACGAAATGGATAGAAATATTCCCGTTAAAACAAGCTAAAATAAGCGAAATATGTTTACGATACGGCACCCCTCGTAGAATAATAGGTGACAACGGATACCCCGTTCGTTAGTAAAATAATGCAGCAATTTACATACTCCCTAGGTATTCAGCAATCACTCATTCCTGTTTATCATCCTGCCTCAAATCCGGAGGAACGTAAAAATCGCAATCTAAAGATTCAGATTTCTATATTAGTTTAAAGGGACCATACTAAATGGGATGAAGTGCTACCCAGTATTCGTTTTTCCATGAATACCCTACAAAATTTAGCTACTGGTTATTCCCCGGGTTATTTGAACTTTTTGTGTGAGCTACGTATACCCACAGATGTGCATAAAGACTTACGAGCTATTATCGCAAGTAAAACGGTTATTCCTGAGACAACGCCGTACTTGCGCTGACATACGCCAAGACGCTTCGAACTGTACGCAGATAAATACTCGCGAAACCTTTGTGTTTAACAAAGGACAGAAAGTTCTCGTAGAGACTCACATCCTTACGAAGAGTGATGCATGACTGTTTTACAAATTTGCTCCGCATCGCGACGGCCCATACCTTATCCTCAATCAATTTTATCCTACTTAGACGAGTTAGCAACTGTAACGCACCCGGATATAGCAATTGGAAAGTAGCATGTATCTACTCCCCATCCTTTTGTGGAGGTTGATTCCAATTCGTCTATAACACCTCTACATGAGTTACATAGTAGAGGACGACCTCCAACCACGTTGCAGAAAGGTGTCCCAGATAAAGCCAAAGAGGCTATCCCAAAACAACACCCAAAGCCAACGCAGCAATTCGCAAGTTCTGGTGTACCTGAAACCACAGCCAGTGACCCCAGAAGTACCTCTTTTCCTGCAAGTAGTAATGGTTCTATGCAGAGACCCAGGCGTTCCAAACCCCCTCCTTAGCGTTACCAAGGACGCCCATGAATAATATCTGAGGTCTATCCCAAGCCCTCGCCAATAATCAGTTTTGTTTTGTATCAGTCATATTCTACGTCTGATCCAAAGTGGGAGGATGTAACATAAATTATACTTGGCAACCTACCATCCATTTTGACGTAAGATGCTGTCAATGGCTGTCATATCGACATCCGCATTATCATTGTCTCTTCAGCAATCAACGTGTGTGTACCTCCATGTTGGACTGCATAATGTAGTTTTACATTACACCGCATCAAGTATTGTGTTTTATCATTATTTACCTCAACCTGTGCGTTGCAACCTATTTACAGTGAAGTAAATACGAAATGAAACCTTATTCTCGAGAATCCTACTTCCCACCTAACATTCTCTTATAATATGATATATCCTTAACCTCAAGCCTATGTCACGATAGCTTAACCCTACGTTAACTAAAGCAATTATCTGCACATATTCGTCCTCGGCTCACATTTCTCGAAATACGGTCCATATCAACTAAGTAACATACGCAAAGCAGCAAAACAATTTATTAAATTGTAAATAATATTGCCAGTTTTAAACTGTCCTGTCAAATTGTTTGCTTTTTCATAGCCAACTAACTACTTCCAATAATGAGTATTATAATTCAATATAATCATGTTTTGCTTTGAACGTATATTTCTTTTTGATAATAAAGATATCGAGATGAATTTGTTTCTGATCCTAGAGATGGCTCTACTGCGGCATACTACTGTGGTAATTTTTTTAACTTAATCGTAGATTTCTACATAATGACTCTGTAATATTCCAAACCCTAACATAAATTGCAGTTTTCTATCATTATATCAATTGGCTGAGTTGCCAAGTTGTGTAAACAGTAATTTTATCAAATACCTACGCTATAACTTAATAAAATACTAAATAAAGTTATAGCGTAGGTATTTGATAAAATTACTGTTTGGGGGTTACACCCCCCTTCCCCAGAGCGTATAAAGTAAAAAATATATAAAGAATAGTAGGAAAATGTGAAAATGTGAAATCCGTGAAAAGTTTACAAGATCTTACGTGTGGTCTGTACTTTTGCATGGATGTCAAACTTGGACTTTAAACTCCGATATCATGAATAAAATCGAGGCGTTTGAGATGTGGTTGTATCGAAGGATACTAAAAATTCCATGGACTAGCAGAACTAGAAACGAAGAAGTTCTTCGAAGAATGGGACATCAACGAACTCTATTAAATATTATTAAGAGGCGTAAACTAGAATATCTTGGACATATAATCAGAGGACCAAGATATGAGTTCCTTCGGCTAATTCTCAACGGTAAAATCGAAGGAAAGAAATGGATAGGACGGAAGAAACTCTCTTGGTTGAGAATTTGCGGCAGTGGACAGGTTGACAGCGGATCAATTGCTACACGTAGCGCAAGACCGAGATCAGTATAAAAATATTATAAGCATGGTAGTCGCCGACGTTCCGTAGGGATATGGCACTCTAAGAAGAAGAAGGAAAATGTAACTTGTCTTTCACATACAATACAAAAAATTCAAAACGCTAATTGAATAATTAAATTACCACGTTAAATTTGTAGAACATAATAATTATTGTATAAATACACAATAATTAATAATATTTTTCGTTATATTTAGATACAGATACCTAATATTAGGCTTATGACAAAAGAAGACAGGTCGTAGACATTGTGGACTATCACGGGTTGTGTTTCTCTGCATGTGCTAGCAGTAGAAAAGACACATCTCTATGAGAAAAGGGAGCATTTGACAACAGCTATAAAAAAAGAAAAAAGGGAAAGATCAATGGAAAGATGGCAAGAAGAGGAGAACAACAAGGCAGACGTTGCCCAGTGGATCAAGATGCTGATCCCGAGCCTAAGGAGACTGGTCTGTTTTAGGGCGTATCTTCACAGGTTCAGAAAGACAGATACAGATAAATGCCTATACTGCGAATATTCCGACATTGTTACTCACACAATGCTGGAGTATAATAGATGTACAGTGGAGAAAAACAGAATGTATAAAGAAATAGGTATAAACCCCTGCGACTGTAAGAGAGATAATCGTGAAGATGGCGGGAAGTACGGAGGGATGGAATAGTGTTCACAATAACATCCGAGCAGTCATTAAAAAGAAAGAAGAAGAAAGGCAACACCAACCGGGACAACGACTGAGATAAGATCTGATTACTATTTTAATGGGAATAAGCCGGAATTGAAGGTTAAATAAGTTTATTGACGTTTAAATCTTTGATCTTTGATCTTGCACTGATAACTTGTTTATACTGCAACAATTAAGAGAAAAAAGAATAGTAGTTGATACCAAAGTACATCTAGCCTTCATCGACCTAGAAAAGGCGTATGATACAGTTCCAAGACTAAATTGTGGCAAACTTTAAAAGAACTCGACATTAGTCCATACCTTTTAGGAATAATCACAGAAGTATACAGGGATAACACTTCTTCTTCTCATTGCGCCGTCTCCTTTCGAAGGTTGGCGATCCAAATGGCAATTGTAGTTTTGGAAACTGCTGCGCGAAAGATCTCTGCGGATGAGCGGTCGAACCATCTCCTCAGGTCTTTCAGCCACGAGTTCTGGCGTCTTCCTACTGATCTTTTGCCCTGTACTTTTCCTTCCAGTATAACTTGAAGTAATTCATATCTTTCGCCTCTCAGCACATGACCCAAGTATTGCATTTTCCTCTCTTTGATTATTCTTAGTAATTCTTTTTGTTACACATGCGACGAAGTACCTCAACATTAGTAACTCTTTGTACCCATGGAATCCTCAACATTCGTCTGTATATATACATCTCAAAGGCATCTATTCTTTTTTCTACTTCAGAGTCCATTGTCCAACTTTCACAGCCATACAGTAAGACAGAAAAAACGTAACATCTGATCATTCGGATTCTAAGCTGTAGACTAAGGTCTGATCTTGTAAAAAATGTTTTAATCCTCATGAATGTTTTCCTTGCTTGTTCGGTTCTTGACAGGATTTCTTTTTTTGGATTACACTGACTATTTATATTTGTTCCCAAATATTTTATGGAATTTACCTGTTCTATTAATTGACCCTTGGCATACACCTGTACGTTTATTGGTGTCTTTGAAAATACTAAAGTTTTAGTTTTGGAAACGTTTAGATGTAAACCGAACATTTCGCTGTGGTGAACTACCGCATTTATTATATTTTGTAGTTCTTGTGCGTTGCTTGCTATTTAGACGGTATCGGTCAGCATATCTGATGTTGTCTAGGGATAACACTACTTACCTAAAAATCGGAAATAGACTATCAGAGCCAATAAAAGTAACTAAAGGACTAAAACAAGGGTGCAGTATGTCACCCTTACTGTTTAATTTATATATTGAGGCAGTCCTCCAAAAATTGGAAAAACCGATGCCAGGAATGGGGAATCCACATAGGAAATGACGTAGTGTTCTCCCTGAACTTTGCGGATGACCAAGTCGTTCTAGCTCAAGATTCTTATGATCTAAAATTTATGATGAAGCGTCTATACAGAGAATATGTAAAATGGGAGTTACAAGTCAGCATGAAGAAAACAGAATATTTAGTTATCAATTCAGATGCAAGGTTTGAAGTGTTGATCGACGAGGACGTGAAAATCAAAGGAGGTGGAAAAAATTTCAATATTTAAGTGCACTCATTGCTAAGAACGGCTTTGGACAAACCGAAATTAAATACCGAATTTATCAAGGACGTAAAATTGTAGGATGTCTGAACTCCTTATGGCGGAAATCTCAACATTTCCAAAAGGAACAAAAAAAGAATAGGGCAAACCATGGTTGAATCAGTTCTTTGTTATGGCTGTGAAGTATGGACAATTAATGCAGACCTGAAGAGAAGATTGTTAGCAGTTGAAATGGATTATTTGAGAAGAAGTGCTAGAACGTCAAGGCAGGAAAGGAAGACCAACGAATATATAAGAAATAAGATGAATGCTACAGAAAACGGTCATTGACAGAATAGAAAGAAGAGGTTCAAAATGGTTAGCCTATTGAGTGGTAGGTCAACCTATTGAGAATGCCTGACGAACGTTGGCCTCAAAAACTTCACAAATTGAAGCCCCCTGGAAGAAGAAACTCTGAGATAGCGCGTCTCATGGAATGAAGGAATTAGAAGAGCGATGGAATTAAAAGGTTTGGAGGAAAAGCATGCCTTAAACCGGCAGGATTGGCGGAGAAGAACGGGATTTTGTCTCCAAAATGTATTGTATTTACAAGTTGGATTAATGTCAAACGTTATTAAACTTATTTTAACCTTCAATTGTGGCTTATTCCCATTAAAATAGTAATTACTTTACAATGCCACAAGAAAATCGCTTCAGAACAATAGATAAGATTTAGATAAGAGAAGGGAGTGTTCCAAAAAGTGAGTGTCGTCAGTCTTACAGTCGCCTCCCCACCTCTTTCGGAGTACGGTACGTGCCTCCACACTCCTTTCGGAGTACGGTACGTGCGACAGTCAAATGCACACAAGTAAGAGAGGGTGGTTTTAGTTGATAGGCAGGATAATAAATACCTGAATCTTTGGCACTGCTATCTTTAGTACTTTAAATTAAACTAAAACCCAAATTTTAGGGACTCACTTTACTTTTACACCCCATATATAGGCAAAACTTTGACACTCAGAAAATATTAATATAGTAATTAACTAGAAATATCAAAAGAAGGAAATGGGAAGTATTTTTAAAGTGACCCTAGATCAGAGTCTTTTTGTAATATCTTATACTACACATTCAACTGTCAAACTCGACTATACAGTTGTGACGAAAAAAGTTGTATTTCTTAATGACTTGATTGGTCTACCATACAAACACTTTATTCGGATACTGGCTGATATATTCGAAAGAGAACTTGATTTATACCAGTTGGAAAGAAAAACTAAATTTCGATCAGATTACAGTAACAAATAACCATCAAAACTTTAGTCAAAAAGACGAGTCAAATATATTAAATTCCTGGTCCTTATTTTTATTGACTTCCACAAAGGATTTAATACGGTGGAAATCGTATAGGTACAGAATTTATTGGAACTCTGAGATAGCGCGTCGAAGTATATAAAATTCAATATATTCAATACATAATTATAATATATATTCTTCATTGCATGACTGTGAAAAAAAATTGCTATATAGATGCAGGAGGAAGACATTTTTATAGCAAAACTATTTATAAGTCATAACGTACACATTTAATTGACTAGATTGGGTCTCATAGACTAGTAATCTTGATGGACAGAAATTAATTTCTCCAAAATATGAATTACATTTTTATAGCAAAAAAATAACAGGAAGCACTAATTACGTTGAACAGCTTCAGTAAGTAACACAAAGAGTACGTATGAGTATACACTATGAAAAAAACAGAATAATGGAAAATCTTGTCTCAAATGAGCTAATCGAAATCGAGAAATTGCCAAAACAAAATATAATATATGTATTTAGGCCAGGAAATAAGAATAACTCGAAATAACTAGAGATCTAAGCTGCTTTGAGGTATAGGATGTGCAGAATTTAAAAAAAAAACGAGCAGAACAAATGTTCCAATTCATTTAGAGAGAAAATCACTAGTATATTTATCACTACTCGGTACTATTAACGGAAAAATTAGTTAGAGTTAAATACAGTGTAAAACGAAAAGACCAACCTTTAGAATAAACTTAATGAACATCGTTAAAAGAGAAGAATATTAGATTATTAGATAGAAGAGAGAGACAGGTTGCAAGAATGTAGAACGGCAGATGAACACAAAAATTATTTATAGATTATCTTATGCTAGTGAACTTCTCCTTAGGAGGATAAAAATACATCACTAATGTCTAAGAAACACCAGTTTTATTTCAATTTTTTTAATTAAAACTTATAAATACTTTTTATTAGTTTTTCCGTTAACTACTGTTTTTCTCAAAAAAAAAATATTTCAAGCATTACTTAGTTTAGGCCTATATAACGTTTAACAAACTCTCTGTCTTTTTAAAAAATACATTTAAAATTAGTTTAATGTACAGAGTGTTCCATTAAAAAAAAACAAAACTTTAGTTAATTCCGTTAAGCTGTTGTAAATTTCGTAAAACTGATTATTTTATCTTTCTTAGTGTTAATTTTTTATTTCACTTAAAAACTAACAATATTAAATACATATTATGGAAGAGATGTAATTTCAAAATCTAAAATTAAGGTTCTTCGGATTTTTTTTAATATGCACCAGTATCACTGCTAAGATGATCAGAATCTTTCCTATCGTATATGGCGAAATATCAATTCTACTGATACACTAAAACGCATTGCTTCAGTTCCCGACCCGAACGCCAACATTTCTTGCAATGTTAATTAGGACAAAACGTATGTAGTCTCACTGTGTTCCAATTGACTTTTTTTTTATATTATTAAAAACTACTTACATTTCATTTTTATTGCTTTAATTCATAAACCAGTTAATTATATATTTCCTACATACAAAGTATTTATATCAATTTAACACCACTTCTTCTTTTGCTCGCTGGTCTCTCGGTATAACTCTGTATGTCAATATCCGATCTCCAATTGTTGCTTATTCTTTTTCCTTCTTCTTCACCTAGTGTAAGGCACATAATATATGAGTACTCTGAGATAGCGCGTTTTTCGTTTTGATCATGTTAGCACGTTTTATCCATTCCAGCTTATCGAAAAACAGAAAAATTAATAAATTGTCATACACAGAACGGCAAAACGGCATTCAATAAGAATTCAAAAATATAAATATTGCATTGTATGAAGTATAATATAGGTTAAATAGGTGACTAAATATTAGAAATAGTTCATATCCAATATCTTACTTAGAAATTAAAACGTGAAGTTAAAGTAATGATTAATCGATTGAAATAAATTGGTCTTAAGGGATATAATTGCTGTACTAAAATCTCTAAAAGAAATCCTCTGTATATAGAGAACTACCATTACCCATCAGATATTTTAATTATCAAAATAGAAATAATAACGCCAATACATGAAAGAGCGAAAATTACAAAATGTTAAATATATGCGATATAATGATTATACATATATAGTCCTTTTCCATCATATTAATAGCACATTATGTATGCAAATCCTCAACAGGTTAAAAAACCATAGGCGTCACCCTATACTTGTTTTGAAATAAATAAAAAAATTAATATTTTAAGATGCCGTCAACAATTCATTATCTTTTAAAAAATCTTCTGTAAAATAATTGTCCACTAATCTCACTATACCTTTTTTGTGCGTAAAAAACGTCGGTATATATGCCACACGATTATTGTTAATTATACACGGGTGATTAACGAGAGAATTTAATGTTTCACGAAATAAATTAAAGTAAACAGTAATTTAAAATTTTTTTTGAATAAAATCCTTTATGAAATGGTATATAAAAAACCCAGTTGGGCTATGTTAAATTGACAAAACGTTTTCGGAATAAGTATTCCATCATCAGTGTCTAGTTAATACTTGGATGTAGCCACTAAATATGTGGGTAAAAACCCTTTAAAAATTATTAAATGAAATTTAGTTTACATTATGTCTAATTTACAAATAAGATGGTAAAGTTACCGTTGGATTGGTAACATGGCGACATATGACTCTACATTAAGTTGCAAGTCCTGAGACGGTATGTCTACGAGGACTTTATTAAAGCAACTCTAAAGAGTTGCTTTAATAAAGTTGCTTTAATAAAGTCCTCGTAGACATACCGTCTCAGGACTTGCAACTTAATGTAGAGTCATATGTCGCCATGTTACCAATCCAACTGTAACGGTACCATCTTATTTGTAAATTAGACATAATGTAAACTAAATTTCATTTAATAAGTTTTAAAGGGTTTTTACCCACATATTTAGTGGCTACATCCATGTATTAACTAGACACTGATGATGGAATACTTATTCCGAAAACGTTTTGTCAATTTAACATAGCCCAACTGGGTTTTTTATATACCTTTTTATAAAGGATTTTATTAAAAAAATTTTTTAATATATGGTATACAGCCAAATACAGGAACTTAGTTTCCTTGTGGATAGTTTTTTTAAGGTGATTATTGTTTTCTATACAAGTTATCGCCTGACAAAAAGAATACCTTCTTTGAACGATTACCTAGAATTACTGATAAGGCTTCACTAATGATAGTTTAAGTAGTTTTTATGCCACATTACAGCTTATGCCAATAATATAAATTAGAAATTGTTTGCATCTTCCATTTAGTTTGTAGATGTACATTGTTCATGTCTTACCTACCTACGTTTTTGGTGTCGATATTTTGTTATTTGCATTTAAAAATGACGTCGACAACAGGTTTTATCCCGGTTAAGTGTAGTTTTAAAGGTGCCTTCAGTCTAAGAGAGAAAAATATAATATTAAATGTACACGATGCACTTGTAGATCAACGCCCTTTAAGTAATGTTCGTGAAATCGTTAACATGTGTTCAAATATGACAGGGGTTGGAGAAGTAACAATTTATAGATTCCTAAAAGAAAGAAAAGGAGGAACTGTTTCATCTCCCAAGAAGAGTGGAGGGAGTAAACCCTTGGAAATTGAAGAAATACATAAAAACATGATAAGACGCAGCGTCCACTGATTTTTTTTTAACAAAGAATTTCCAACATTGGACAAAATCCAAACATTAATTAGAGAAAACGAAGAGTTACCAATCATAAGCAACAAGAAATTGTGGGGACTATTGAGAGAGATGGGATTTCGTTGGCAAAAGAATAGAAGAAAATTCGTTTTAATTGAAAAAGTTACATTGTATGTTGGAGACGAGATTATCTAAGAACTATTAAAAAGTACCGAGAAGAAGGGAAAACAATTTTTTATTTGGACGAGTTTTGGCTAAATGAAGGTCATGCTGTACCATATCTATGGGTTGATATAAATGTGAAAAGTTCCCGTCAGGCATTCATCGAAGGTGTATCTGCTGGAATAAACAATATTCCCGTTGGAAAAGGACGCAGACTCCTAATAACCCATATTGGAAACGAATACGGTTTTGTCAATGGTGGATTATTAAGTTTTGCCTTAAAATCAACCAAAGATTACCACGAGGAAATGACTGCTGACGTTTTTGAAGAATATTTTCAGAAAATGTTGGATTTAATTCCAAAAAATTCTGTCATAGTCATGGATAATGCTAGTTACCATTCAAGACTAACAGAAAAATTGCCAACAACGGCATGGAAAATAGGAGAGATAATCGAATGGTTGAATAAACACGCAATTGAGTACAAGGAGAATTCGACAAAAAAGGAATTATTACCTATTGTAAGGCAACATAAAGCAGCTTATAAAAAATATATAATTGATGAAATGGCATTAAACCGTGATGTAATTATTTTACGTTTACCCCCATACCACTGTGATCTGAATCCGATAGAAAATATATGGTCTCAAGTAAAGGGTGAAGTCGGACGCAACAACAAAACTTTTAAATTAGAAGACTTACAACAATTATTAGAACATTCCTTATCAAAAGTAACTCCAGAAAATTTGAAAAATGCTGTTAGTCATGCTCACAAGGAAGAAAATAAAATGTGGAATTTGGATAATATGACTGATGCAATGCTGGAACCGGTAATAATTAACATTGGAGTTGAAGATTCCTTAGATTCTGAAGAAAGCAGTGAATCTGAAATGGAATTTGATTAAAATACTACTCGGTACTATTAACAGAAAAATTAGTTAGAGTTAAATACAGTGTAAAACGGAAAGGCCAACCTTTAGAATAAACTTAATGAACATCATTAAAAGAGAAGAATATTGTAGACAAACTGAAAAAGGAGATATTTTTAAATGTATTACAAGGAAAAATTGATATGGGAGAGACAGGTTGCAAGAATGTAGAACGGCAGATGAACACAAAAATTATTTATAGATTGTCTTATGCTAGTGAACTTCTCCTTAGGAGGATAAAAATACATCACTAATGTCTAAGAAACACCAGTATTATTTCAATTTTTTTAATTAAAACTTATAAATACTTTTTATTAGTTTTTCCGTTAACTACCGTTTTTCTCAAAAAAAAAATATTTCAAGCATTACTTAGTTTAGGCCTATATAACGTTTAACAAACTCTGTATTTTTAAAAAATACATTTAAAATTAGTTTAATGTACAGAGTGTTCCATTAAAAAAAAAACAAAACTTTAGTTAATTCCGTTGTTCTGACTCACCGTGTATAATCGAAAATAATTTTAAACTAGAGAAGTCTTGCATTTTAACATAATCTACAATGGGTACCACAATATAAGTTACTATTAGGCTGTTGTAAATTTCGTAAAACTGATTATTTTATCTTTCTTAGTGTTAATTTTTTATTTCACTTAAAAACTAACAATATTAAATACATATTATGGAAGAGATGTAATTTCAAAATCTAAAATTAAGGTTCTTCGGATTTTTTTTAATATGCACCAGTATCACTGCTAAGATGATGAGAATCTTTCCTATCGTATATGGCGAAATATCAATTCTACTGATACACTAAAACGCATTGCTTCAGTTCCCGACCCGAACGCCAACATTTCTTGCAATGTTAATTAGGACAAAACGTATGTAGTCTCACTGTGTTCCAATTGACTTTTTTTTATATTATTAAAAACTACTTACATTTCATTTTTATTGCTTTAATTCATAAACCAGTTAATTATATATTTCCTACATACAAAGTATTTATATCAATTTAACACCACTTCTTCTTTTGCTCGCTGGTCTCTCGGTATAACTCTGTATGTCAATATCCGATCTCCAATTGTTGCTTATTCTTTTTCCTTCTTCTTCACCTAGTGTAAGGCACATAATATATGAGTGTTCTATTTTTTTTTTGTTTTCGTTTTGATCATGTTAGCACGTTTTATCCATTCCAGCTTATCGAAAAACAGAAAAATTAATAAATTGTCATACACAGAACGGCAAAACGGCATTCAATAAGAATTCAAAAATATAAATATTGCATCGTATGAAGTATAATATAGGTTAAATAGGTGACTAAATATTAGAAATAGTTCATATCCAATATCTTACTTAGAAATTAAAACGTGAAGTTAAAGTAATGATTAATGGATTGAAATAAATTAGTCTTAAGGGATATAATTGCTGTACTAAAATCTCTAAAAGAAATCCTCTGTATATAGAGAAGTACCATTACCCATCAGATATTTTAATTATCAAAATAGAAATAATAACGCCAATACATGAAAGAGCGAAAATTACAAAATGTTAAATATATGCGATATAATGATTATACATATATAGTCCTTTTCCATCATATTAATAGCACATTATGTATGCAAATCCTCAACAGGTTAAAAAACCATAGGCGTCACCCTATACTTGTTTTGAAATAAATAAAAAAATTAATATTTTAAGATGCCGTCAACAATTCATTATCTTTTAAAAAATCTTCTGTAAAATAATTGTCCACTAATCTCACTATACCTTTTTTGTGCGTAAAAAACGTCGGTATATATGCCACACGATTATTGTTAATTATACACGGGTGATTAACGAGAGAATTTAATGTTTCACGAAATAAATTAATGTAAACAGTAATTTAAAAATTTTTTTGAATAAAATCCTTTATGAAATGGTATATAAAAAACCCAGTTGGGCTATGTTAAATTGACAAAACGTTTTCGGAATAAGTATTCCATCATCAGTGTCTAGTTAATACTTGGATGTAGCCACTTAATATGTGGGTAAAAACCCTTTAAAAATTATTAAATGAAATTTAGTTTACATTATGTCTAATTTACAAATAAGATGGTAAAGTTACCGTTGGATTGGTAACATGGCGACATATGACTCTACATTAAGTTGCAAGTCCTGAGACGGTATGTCTACGAGGACTTTATTAAAGCAACTTAATTAAAGAACACAAAAATTATTTATAGATTGTCTTATGCTAGTGAACTTCTCCTTAGGAGGATAAAAATACATCACTAATGTCTAAGAAACACCAGTATTATTTCAATTTTTTAATTAAAACTTATAAATACTTTTTATTAGTTTTTCCGTTAACTACCGTTTTTCTCAAAAAAAAATATTTTAAGCATTACTTAGTTTAGGCCTATATAACGTTTAACAAACTCTTTGTATTTTTAAAAAATACATTTAAAATTAGTTTAATGTACAGAGTGTTCCATTAAAAAAAAAACAAAACTTTAGTTAATTCCGTTGTTCTGACTCACCGTGTATAATCGAAAATAATTTTAAACTAGAGAAGTCTTGCATTTTAACATAATCTACAATGGGTACCACAATATAAGTTACTATTAGGCTGTTGTAAATTTCGTAAAACTGATTATTTTATCTTTCTTAGTGTTAATTTTTTATTTCACTTAAAAACTAACAATATTAAATACATATTATGGAAGAGATGTAATTTCAAAATATAAAATTAAGGTTCTTCGGATTTTTTTTAATATGCACCATAACTCAAATAACGATAATTTACTACTCTGAGATAGCGCG
>NW_027313638.1:0-20527 GCF_040954645.1 Diabrotica undecimpunctata | reverse complement strand
CGCGCTATCTCAGAGTTATAGGTGATCATCAGTCCTGTCAGATGCAAATAATTTTTCTATGTATGATTTCCATGTTTCTAAGATCGTTAATGGTTCCGAGATAAGATTACCATCGCTATCTTTTATGCTATTGGGTGACTTATTGAATTTCCTCTTGTTTGTCATTGATTTTATTTTTTTGTGCATATTGTAACTGTCGTATTTCCGTTTGTATTGTTCTATTTCCCTGCATTCGTTGGAAAACCATTTTTCTTTGGCTTCTCGAATTTTCGTTCTTATGATTTTGTGGCTCTGCTGGTATTTTTCTGCATTTTTATTCTTGAATTTACGTCTTTCATCCATCATATCCATTATCTCATCAGACATCCATTCTTTCTTCTTCTGTCTGTCACGCTTTAATAGATTTGCATGTTGTTTAGATTGCTTCCCTCGATTTATCCCATCTCTCTATTATGTTGGACGTGTTCTCGTTAATGTCGTTTATTTTCTTTCCTAGTTGTTCTCGTACTTTTATTTCGGTTTCTGGGTTAGTGAGTTTCTTAATATCAATTGTGTTTAAATTAGATCTTTTCTCGAGTCGTTTTACTCTCATGACCATTTTGCATACCAACAGATTGTGGTCCGTAGGAACATCGGCACCAGGGTACGTTTTTGATGAGTTTATCGTGTTTTTTTATCTTGTTGGTACTGCTATATAATCTATCTGATTCCTTATGATGTTGTCAGGTGAGTCAGCGGGGGATTTCCATGTGTAAAGTCGACGTATCGACGTCAGCATATCATCCTATACAACATAAATATGCTATGAATATCCTAAGGACTTTCTGTAAAACAAATTGGGGTATAAATCATAACATTAGTTTCATGTTTTATCGATCTATGATATGACCAATTTTGATTACATCTGTCAAACTAAACTATACTAAAAATTTAAGAACAGAAAAATAAATGCCTACGCCTGTGCCTTGAGTATCTAAATTCTACACCAATCAACGTAATGGAATTAGAAGCAGTTGAACCTCCATTGAATTTGAGGAGACAGTATATCCCCGACACAGTGTCGCACCCAGGGGGGGTGTTGGGGTGTTAAACCCCCCTCCCCCCAGGACCCTATTCCGACACTGTTACTCACACATTTTAAGGACTTAAAATGGAGGTAACATCATAAAAAAAAATTCGGTGACCAACCAAAACCCCCCCAGAGGCAAATTCTAGGTGCGCTACTGCCCCGACAATAGTAGCTGGTACCATTAGTAGACTTCCAGGATTTCTCAAAACTATACATGATTTAATGCAGTTTTAAATTTGACTAATAGATACTGGTTTAAGAAATTATTCTGCCGGGAAAGCTACCATAGCTATCTTCCAAAACATAAAGAGGTTCTATATAAGAGTCATCTTCCTCCAGTTTATATTGAAAACTCCCATGTATTGTTCCCAATAAAAATCAAGACATAATTTCTTTATGATGTCCATGGTCCTATGTTTAATGCAGAAATTTAGAAGAGATGACCCAATTATTATTATATATTTACAGATGGTTCGAAAAAAGGTAATAACTATATACCAACTTCCAATTCTAATTTAAAGTAAGTTTTAATCTAAGTTAAAAAATTTGAATTTTGCGCCAAAATATTTTTAAAAATACGATGTTGTTGGTAATTAAAAACCCTATAAACTGAGAAAAAATAAGTTTCACCGATGATTAGAACCGAAGATATCGTCAAAAAACGAAAAAACACGTTTTAATTTTTTTTGAGGTTAGGTTTGAGTCTAGGAGTCTAAAATTTTTTTTGTTTTAGTACTTTTTAATGTAGAATAAGATGTTATTTTTATTTTTGGAATTCTGCGGGGAGATTGTCACCATCTTGATTATATAATGATTTTTCGTTTTTTTGATGCCCCACCTATTAAAATCTGAAAAAAATCATGGAGATAATTTGACCCTCAATCGTGTTTGAGACACGTTTTTTAAACGATTTTTAAAAATTTCTAAAGTGTTCAAAAATTTGAATTTCCCTCCAAAAATTTTGTAATAAATACCATCATGTAGACAATAAAATATCCTATAAATTAAAAAAAAAAGAATAAGTTTCTACGATGATTAAAACTGAAGATATCGTAAACAAAACGAAAAAACACGTTTTAATTTTTTTTGAGATTATGTTTTTGATATAAAACAACAGGGTATTTTCATTTTAAAATATCGCTGGGGGCATTTTTCACTATCTTAACCGGCTATACTCTTTATTATTCGACTGCCCCGATAAAAAAAATATTAGAAATTAATACTGACCAAAACAATGATGAGTGCAATTTGAAAAACTCTTTAAGCAGCAAGAAATAAGATCATCAAATACTAAAATAAAATAAATTGGTGGTATTTCCCTACTAATCGATCCCCTCCACAAATTGGAAGCTTTTGGTTTATCGGAATGGGGCTGTTTCTTGACAGGAACAGAGACAAAACTATATTAAAAATTAAATTATATAAAAAATATGAAAAAAGAGCTTCATCCTAGAAGCAACAAGGAAGTTAAATCTTCTTTTGGGTCCAGCTGAGCAAAGCTGAGCAAAGATTCAGCGGCTGCGATATTCTTTGAGACCTCGACGAGCCTCGAGAGCCTCGACCTTCCCAAGTCTATTACGCCAGTCAGTTTTATCCATTGCCAACTGTTGCCAGTTTGTTGCGCCTATTTGTCTACCATCCTCATCTACAACATCCCTCATTCTGAGTTTTGGCCTACCCCTACTTCTACTTACCACAGGTTGCGACATAAGGATTCTTCTAGGAGGGTTGTTCTGCTGTAATCTTGCAGATGTCCTGCCCATCTTAGTCTTCCTATATATATATATATATATATATATATATATATATATATATATATATATATATATATATATATTGTTACGATAAATATCATGGCCTATAAAACTGTAAATATATTATGACTAATTCTTTTCTATTCTAGTTATTTCGGCGCTCAGTTGAAAGACCTGTCTACCTGAGTTATGATGAGTCACCGACGACTTGAAATTTCCAGAAGGAGGCCGAATAAAACTAGTCTGAGCGACCTTCTGGGTACGTCGATGGGGTTTCGCCGCAATTAGGACAACTGAGGACAGTTAGTTTTTGAACATCGCGCCGTGTTTTAAAATGTAACGCATGTATTATAATAAATTATATAATTATTAGTGTAAGATAAATTAGTAATAAAGACTTTAATAAATTTGTAAGTGTTATAAATAGAACCTTCAATAATAAATAAAAACATTAAATTAAAATAAACGGATATTGAAATGAGTACTTTTGTGATCAAGTGTGGCTTGTGACCCTATTATTATATACAGTGTGTCTGTCCAATTAAGTCGGAACCAAATGGGATTTTTTTTATTTTATGAAAAAAGTTATATTTTATAAAGTTATGCATGTTCTAAAACCTTAACACAATCATCAGGTATTAATTTTTGTCAGTTTGTCAAAAAATATGAATTTTTTGAAGAGTAAAGTAGTTTGCTGTTAAAAATTTATTGGTTTGTCAGCGCATTCAAGATTAAATAACGATGTATAGACAAATGTAAATTAATAGGAAATTGAAGAAAAAAAAGTAAAATAAAACAATACATTATATTATCAATAATATAATTTAATAATATTACTCCGACATTATACATAAAAATTCAACGTTCTCTTTAAAATAACTAAACTTACAGCGATTTCGAGTCTAACCAGAAGTAATAATTAATACCATCTGTTACCTCCCCCACCGGTCTAAATTTTTAGAAATATTGTAACTTTCGAGTATTTATTGTTTTTGTTATTTCTGTGCTCTTTTTCATTCGGTGTAAAACTATTTCATTTATTATTCGATCAACCCAACTTATCCTCAATATTCGTCGGTAAATCCACATAGCAAAAAGTTTTTTGATTAGTTTTGCTGTAAAAGTTCAGCTCTCCATGCCATACAGCAATGTGGAGAATATGTAGCAGCGTATTAATCTAATTTAAGGTTTAACGTAATATCTCTATTATTAAGATTTTTTTTAGTTTATAGAAAGCGCCTCTGGCTTTTTCAAAGCGTATTCTTATTTCTTGAAATAGGTGATATTGTGGATAATTTTTAACTTCATTCCATACGCTCTGATGTTCATTGGCTGTAACTCTGTCTGTAACCATATTTAACAAATGTTTCCGTCACCAAAGTCGTTGCAACTCTTTTTAATTGGATGCAATCAGTACCGTATAGTCTGCGTATCTGAGATTATTGACATTAATCCCGTTAATTTTAATACCTGCATCTTCATCTAAGCCTTCTTTGAAAATAAATTCGGAGCATATATTAAAAAGTAGAGGCTATAAAATACACCCCTGCCTCACTCCACGTCGTATTTCCTCTGCTTCCGTGGTATTCTGAGATTCTGAGTTCCGAGTTCGTATGTTTGCACATTGATGCCAATACAAATTTTTGATAATACGGAGGTCTTGGATTATATTTAGTAAATATAATGTAATTTAACTTTGTGGGACAGCGGAATACCTGCGGGACGGGACAGATGAAAAAGTGCGGGGCGCAGGACGGAACCAGAGCCTGTCCCGTGTGAAACCCTATGGGAGACACTTGGAAAAGAGGTGTGTGTGTGTGTGTGTGTGAAGAGTATTAATATTGGTATAATCCCAGATTAAACTATATGGAGAAATGTAATTAGGAAAGTCGATCCCGCAGGTCGATCCCGCGATAAAGACAAGGATAATGCTGATGGTGGTTCGGATATCAAAATTCATCAGTTAGTACCTCTCCTTGTTCGATATAGAAACATCCTGTAGGTAAACATAAAACAAGTTCTAGCTAGATACTTTTGTAATAATTAAAATAAAAATGGTAATGTAGCTTTTGACTGTAGCAGTTGCATGGATTTAAAAAAAGATCAATTGTTAAAACAAACTTTTGAAAAAACTAGACACAACCTGTCAAAGTTACGTTTGAAACGAACGCAACATTTGACATGTTTCCCATAATGTTTTGGGCGGTTTATATCTATTAGATATTGTTACGATAAATTCTGACCCAAAACCGTAAATATATTTATTACTATAATTGGTTTCAAATGAGTGTAGAGTAATAAATCATGAAGTGTCATAAAATTTGCCTGAATTTCGGTGTCGTCATGGGCGTAGGCAAATGGACGGATGTCAACTTCGTCGTCAAAAATTGATGTACCTCAAAATATCATATTTTGGATATTTTGTGATAACCAATTTTATTTAATTTTTCGATTAACTTATTCTTCAAACTCGTATTCCATTATATGGTCATTAAAGCTAATTACATTTTTATTTATAAAAACAAATTCACTTCCTTGCTGAACGAATAAAAGCATTAGAAGAAACTGATAAGGGTATGACGCACCTCCTAATATTACTAAGAACTAAAATAAATCAACATGAAGACTAATAACGCGTAATGAGGTTTTACTTACACTTTCATTATAATCCCTCTTTTATTTTATTATTATCATTCGACATTCGACATTCGAGTTAGTAATTGTTACTACACCAATTAAACGTACAGTAATATTGTGATATAGAAATAGTGAAAAAGTTATAAAATGGCGACATTTACTCCAAAGAAAAGAGGTGTAAAAAAATTCTCCGCTATCTGTTAGTGAAAAAGTTATAATTTTAAATGTATATGATTGCATAAAACACGATCACCCTAGTTTGTCTGTGCAAGAAAGTGTTGAGCGATGTGCCCGAATGACTGGAATTGGACAGTCCACGATTTTTAAATTATTGCGAGAAAGAAAGATATCAGGCCAGTTAAGTCCATGCAAGAGAAAATCAGGAAGACCAATAAAAATCTTAGGTGAAGACACCAAACGTGACATTCGAAGAAAAGTTCATTCGTTTTATTTTAAAAAGGAAATACCCACCCTTGACAAAATACTAATGGAGATAAGCCAAGATAACGATATTCCTTTGATATCCAGAAAACTTTTATGGAAAACTTTAAAAAGTATGAATTTTTCCTGGGAAAAGCACAATCGAAAGGCACTATTACTGGAAAGTGATGAAATCATTTGCTGGAGACGAAAATATTTGAGAACTATAAAACAGTACCGCAGAGAGCACAAGAAAATTTTTTATCTTGATGAGACGTGGATAAACGAAGGTTATATAGTCCAAAAAATGTGGCAAGATAAAAATGTAACAAGTGCTCGCCAAGCTTTCATAGAAGGCCTTTCGACGGGTATTAAAGTGCCTTCGGGAAAAGGGAAGAGGCTTATAATTGCTCACATTGGAAGCGAAGAAGGATTTTTAAAAGAAGGTTTGTTAAGCTTTGAGTCGTGTCGGACGGGAGATTATCATGAGGACATGAATTCGGATGTCTTCGAAGACTACTTCGGGGAAATGTTAAAATTTCTTCCAGCTGATTCGGTCGTGGTTATGGATAATGCAAGCTACCATTCAAGGCGCATAGAGAAGCTACCAACTTCAGCTTGGAGAAAGCAAGAAATTATTAACTGGCTGTCAAATAAAGGTATTCAGTTTGAGACGAATTCAATAAAGAAGGAACTACTAGCCGTAGTAAAAACAACATAAATCTCGCTTCATAAAATATGCCGTAGAAGATGTAGCAGAAAAGTATAAAGTAACTGTGCTACGCCTACCGCCATATCATTGCGAATTAAATCCCACAGAACTTATATGGGCACAAGTTAAAGGATATGTTGCAAGGCACAATACCACATTTAAAATGAAAGATGTCAAGGTATTGTTTGATCAAGCCATTATGGAAATCACATCAGAAAACTGGCAAAAAGCAATCCAGCATGTTTTAAAAGAGGAAGATAAAATGTGGGAACTGGACAACTTGGTCGATCAGGTGGTTGACCCTATAATTATAACACCAGGGGATGATGACAGTTCTTCGGATGAAGACTATAGTGATGTAGAATTGTAATAACGTATCCAGTAAAGTTTTTGTAGTTTTTGTGAATAAATTGATTTAAACTCCCCACAAGTGTTTCAATATGTAAAGTTCATTCGTGTGTCTTTGTGAGTATTTCCCGATTTCGGTTCGTATATATTTTATTGTTACATTTTATATTTTTTTAATAACACTGTTCTGCTAATTGTGCAGATGATTTTTAAGAATGCATATTCTTTTGTCAATTAACCCACTAGCGCGCCTCTGGCTCAGTGTTTATCTGTCGATAACAATGGACTAATCCCTTAAAACAGGGTGATACCTACCTGCTCTTTATGAAACGACAGAATTTTGCAATGCGGACGGAATTTATTGACGGATTATTGACGGATTACCCTGTAGCGCTTTTGAATACTTCATGAGATTTTATTACTCTACACTCATTAGAAATAGATTATAATATTTTCATTCATTCACGTATTTTTTAGGTAATGCCTACCTGACACACGATGGGTCCCCCTTCGTAATAAAAACAACAATTCGAACCTTCTGGAGACAAGCCGATTTAACCATACCGGTTCTGAGAACAATTCGCCGCTCTGTCTAGAAGGCCTTTCAGCAAAACAGCGGTCTATGTTCGATGTGTTTCGAGAAACAACTGTTTTCATTCTCGAATAACAGGACTTTATATTTATAGAGGAATTTTGGTTATGGAGAGACAGTTAATAAAGAAGATTCGCGCTCGCGATATTGTGTTACGCTCGCCTACTAATAAATTATTGTATATGTAGTGATAATAAATAAATATCAGTTATTGTGCTTTTTAATGAATTAAGATAAGAACAAGACATTATAAATTAAAGACTTAACAATTAATAAATTCACAACAAATGGTGGCAGAAGTGAGATCGAACATAAATTAGACTTATAATAATAATACAAGTGAATATAAAATAAATTGTGAAAATGGCTACGATTTATGAGCTGACAGTGACTAATTTAAGAAGACATCTTGAAGACAGAGAATTAGCTTCCACCGGAAAAAAGGCTGAGTTAGTCCAACGACTAAAGAACGCTTTGCTAGAAGAAGGACTAGATCCAGAGACTTATATATTTGAAGATGCTGTCCTCTCGTCGATTTCGAAAGTTTCTGGGTGACATCGCATCATTAGAGAACAAAGTTTCTGGCGATATTCGAAAGTTTCCGGCGACATCGCATCATTAGAGAACAAAGTTTCCGGTGACATCGCATCATTGGAGAACAAAGTTTCCGGCGACATCGCCTCATTAGAAAACAAAGTTTCTAACGAGATTTCTTCTCTGGAAAGTAAAGTTTCTGCTAACATCTCTAAAGTAACTTCCGAGATGTCTGCCCTCGACGATAGAATGTCTTCGCTAAAAAACCAAGTTGCTGCCGATATGTCGGCCTTCGAAGAAAAGATTAAAGAGATGGAAAGGAAGATGGAGGAAACAGGGACAGCAGAGAGAGGAAACAATTCAATTACAGTGGAGACAAAAGAAGAAGAGACGAAATGTAAGTTGGAAACACGGCCGAAATTTGAAGGAAGTGGAGGTTCTGTCCATGTGAAAGTCCCAACTTTCGATGGAAAATCGTCATGGAACAACTACATGAAACAGTTCGAATCAGCCGCAAGAGCAAATGGATGGTCTGAAAAAGAAAAAGGCGGTAAACCTGACTATCGCTCTTCGAGGAGATGCCTTAGATGTGCTTCAGACCATAGCCGTAGAGGAGACCGATGATTTCGAACAACTGAAGAAGAGGTTAAATATGCGATATGGCCACGAACATTTGGAGCATGTATATCAGTCGCGGCTTAAAAATCGTAGACAGAAGAAAGATGAGGCTCTTCAAGAATATGAGGTAGATATTGCCAGATTAGTACGATATGCTTATCCAACAGCTCCCGAAGACATGATGGAAAAATTGGCCGTTCAAACGTTTATTGATGGTCTTCGTGATCATGAAATGCAGAGAACACTACGATTAGCTCGTCACAAGACGCTGGTTGATGTCTTATCCGCCGCCCTCGAATACGAGTCAGCTACGCAGGCCTCTGGCGGGTACAGTAAAGTTAGGACTGTAAAAGAGGAAGGAGATGAAGATAAACTTGACCAGCTCGTAGGAATTGGAGCAGAAAAGTTCGTCCATACTGTTATAGTTGCTGACATCGAAGAGGATGTTATATTAGGAATGGACGTAATGAATATGCATGGATTCCAATTGGATTTTAAGAATAAGGTAATCAAAGTTGGCAACGAGGAGGTATTTCTCCATCCACATAATGACAACACTGTGCAAGCAGCCATTACAGAAGATACAGTCGTGCCTGCGAGAAGCGAAACGATCATAGTAGCGCGGCTACAGGGAATTGTGGACGAAGGGAGACCTGTTATGATGGAGCCTTGGAACCACGACGATGAGGTTGGCCGTGGAATCATAATTGGAAAGGAATTGGTGACTTCGGCTAAAGAAATTCCTGTGAGACTTATCAATGTCAACGACTACCCAGTGACCATCAAGAAAGAGACAAGGTAGGACTTGTGTACCTGTGACATCCATAATCCGTCAGGCGACAACATCTGATAATTCAACGACAAATTCGACCAAATGATTGCAGTTGCAGGACAGTCTCTAAATCAGATGGAGAAAAGGAAATTAAGGGAATTTCTTCGGCAGTATCGTGATATTTTCGTACCGAAAGGCAGGAAAGACGGGAAGAACTACGGTTGTTAAGCATAAATTGATACTGGTAATGCTAAGCCAATTCGTCAAACAGCTCGACGATTACCACAGGCGAAAAGAGGGGAAGCTGAAACGATTGTTCAGGAAATGAAGAAAGACGGGGGTGATAGAACCTTCTACGAGCCCATGGGTCTCTCCGGTGGTCCTGGTTAAGAAGAAAGACGGAACGACGAGGTTCTGTGTGGATTACGTTTGCTGAACAACGTTACCAAGAAAGATAGTTATCCTCTGCCTCGGATCGATGACACATTGGACACCATTGGCTGGAAGTAAATTGTTTTCTACTTTGGATTTGAAGTCTGGATACTGGCAGGTAGAAATGGACCCAGTAGATAAAGAAAAGACAGCCTTCACCACAGGATCTGGATTGTGGCAATTCAACGTTATGCCATTTGGACTCTGTAATGCTCCTGCGACATTTGAGAGGCTTATGGAAAATGTGTTGAGAGGGTTATCTTGGAAAACATGCCTGGTTTATTTAGATGACATAATCGTCTTGGGAGAGACATTCGAAGATCATTTGAGGAATTTAGAAAACGTTTTTAATCGACTTAAAGCTGCCCAATTGATGCTAAACCCCAAGAAGTGCCAGCTATTTCAAGGTAGAGTCAATTATCTGGGTCATATAGTCAGTAAAGAAGGAGTGGCCGTGGATAAGGGAAAAATCGATTCCATTAAGGAATGGCCAAAACCAACTGACAAACATCAAGTGAGAAGTTTTCTTGGACTATGTACTTACTACCGGAGGTTTATTAAGAAGTTTGCAGATATCGCTAAGCCATTAACGCGACTTACAGAGGAAGCAAGAGAATACCGCTGGGATATAGACTGCCAAAATGCCTTTGAAACGTTGAAAAAACATCTAATAACAGCACCAATTTTAGGGTATCCACTGCCAGAAGGAGAGTTCATCTTAGATACGGATGCAAGTAATGTGGGAATTGGAGGAGTGCTGTCTCAGATTCAAGGAGGACAGGAACGAGTCCTCGGATATTTTAGTAAAGTTCTTTCAAAACCTGAGCGGAATTATTGCGTCACGAGAAGAGAACTTCTAGCAGTAGTTAAATCAGTAGAGCACTTCTATCAATACCTCTATGGCAGAAAGTTTCTAATCCGAACCGACCATGCCGCCCTTAAGTGGTTGATGCAGTTTAAGAATCCAGAGGGTCAGAATTTATCGTAACATTGCCCCCCTCTTAAAAGATTGTTCCTCCTGGAACCTTGTCAGGACTGGAACCGGAACGGTATGCTGGTATCGGCAACTGGACCCTCTTTTACAACTTCCAATTGTATAAAAATGACAAGGGACGGTTTTCTCTCCGCACCACCAACTACCGCGTATCATCCGCAATCGGATGGTATGGTAGAACGAATGAATAGGACAGTTGGCAAGTATTTGACAAAGATGGTGTCCGATCATCAGCGAGACTGGGACCAATACCTTCCGTTCTTCACAATGGCCTACAGATCTGCTGTTAACGAATCAACAGGCCAGACACCAGCCAAAGTCCTATTCGGACGCGAAATGCGACTACCTTGTGATCTAGAGTTTGGGTGTCGACCTGGAGAAGATGTAGCAGGTGAAGATTATGTGATCGAATTACGAAGAAGAATGGACGATGTACATGAGTTGGTCCGTTCCCACCTTCAGATCGCTAGCGACCGAATGAAGAAACGGTACGATACACAAGCCGAAAAGGGTTGCTTTAAGAAGAACGACAAAGTCTGGCTGTATAATCCCAAGAAGCGGAAAGGTTGTTCTCCCAAATTGCAGCAGTTTTGGGAAGGTCCATACCTCATCATGGAGAAGATCAACGATGTCATCTACCGAATAAACAAGATTCCGAGGGGAAAGCCGATGATAGTACACCATAACCGGCTGGCGTCTTTCGAAGGTGACCACGAAGTAGATGAAGAAGTGGAAGTAAACCAAGTCCAAGACGTGTCTGACCTCACGTTTGAGGAATTCATGGGTGCCTATGGAGGTACCGGTAAAGCAAGACATGGTGTTACCACTGAAGAAAAGCAAGATCTACTCGCGCTCCCCGATGACTACTCGCTGGCCCTTACCATCCCGGCCAGTATCAAAGACGCACCAGGGTTGGCATCCGTCTTTCGAAGGAAGTTTGGTCGAGTTGCAGAACTGCAATGCCAGGTGCCAGCTCCCGGTAAAACCTTGAAACTCCAAGATGCATCACGTTACCTTTTCTACCTGGTAACAAAAGACACTGCCCGTGACCAACCTACCTACCGAGATGTATGGGAAGCCTTACTTCAATTGAGAGAGCACGTACTAGAGTCCGACGTGCAAAAGTTAGCCATGCCAAAGTTGGAGTGCCGCCAATTAGATTGGAGGGTTATCCGAAATATGGTGGAAGAGATCTTTAAAGACACCGAAGTCCAGGTGTTAGTCTGTTGCAATCCGCATAGTTACTGGTGCGGAGAGAAAACCGTCCCTTGTCATTTTTATACAACTGGAAGTTGTAAAAGAGGGTCCAGTTGCCGATACCAGCATACCGTTCCGGTTCCAGTCCTGACAAGGTTCCAGGAGGAACAATCTTTTAAGAGGGGGGCAATGTTACGATAAATTCTGACCCAAAACCGTAAATATATTTATTACTAATATTTTCATTCATTCACGTATTTTTTAGGTAATGCCTACCTGACACACGATGGGTCCCCCTTCGTAATAAAAACAACAATTCGAACCTTCTGGAGACAAGCCGATTTAACCATACCGGTTCTGAGAACAATTCGCCGCTCTGTCTAGAAGGCCTTTCAGCAAAACAGCGGTCTATGTTCGATGTGTTTCGAGAAACAACTGTTTTCATTCTCGAATAACAGGACTTTATATTTATAGAGGAATTTTGGTTATGGAGGGACAGTTAATAAAGAAGATTCGCGCTCGCGATATTGTGTTACGCTCGCCTACTAATAAATTATTGTATATGTAGTGATAAATAAATAAATATCAGTTATTGTGCTTTTTAATGAATTAAGATAAGAACAAGACATTATAAATTAAAGACTTAACAATTAATAAATTCACAACAATATGCTACGATGAAAAATAATAAATTGCATATTACTTAATCGAAATTTCAAGGTTTACAAAATAGGAAAGTGGTGCCAATAAATGTGTTCACACTGTACACTATAGTTTTAAAGAAACTAATGTCACTTATGTACGTCACAGATTAAGGACATAAATTTGTTGATAATGATTTTTTATCTAGTTGACCCGACTTCAATATCGCTTGATTTTCCAGCGCACTCGTGTGACTGATATCATATGTTATACATGGGATTTCCTATCATATTAGTTATCAAATAAAGTTTATTCTAATTATAACTAAAACAAAAGTAAGTTGTGATTCAAATTATGTTTGAAATGATTAGATTTGACTCATGAGATTGTTTTACTAATAATAATGCATTCAGTTGGCATTCCTCAACATCTGTACTTATCAACCATAAAGAAGAAAAAAGGTAAAAATTGTAAGAAGATAAATATCAATACAAACATCAACGGTTGTTGTTCTTTTGCGCGTACTGCAGTATTCAAATGGATGATTTAACCAATGTTGCAAATATTTATTCTACTTTTGGTAAATAGTGGATCAGTATTGTTAGGCTTAACGCAATGAGATTACTTAGCTTGACATTACTTAGCTTGAAGTCAGATTGACTATATTATGTTTAACAGAAGATATCAAAATAGCACAACACGTGTTGGAATATCCAGGAGCAGATATAGGAATCCCATAATTGCTAACTTTTCGTTTCGTTGCAAATTATCTACAGACAGAAGCAAATTTCAGAAATATAAACTCTGAGATAGCGGAAGTGTCCATTAATACAATAGAAAATAAGGGCAGAAATAGATAACCTTGTAGCCTACCAAGTTGGGCTCTAAATGAGTTGACTGCGTAAGTAAGAATGGTAAATACTCTGATAAATAATAACACGGTTACACAAATCAAGATACGGGTTCATCAGAATTAGACTACAAGTGATTAAGGAGTGAGAAAAGGAAAGAGAATAAAAACTTGGGCACCACCCTACCGCGGTAGTAAATAGAAGGTAGTAGGTAGAGGAGCGATAGAGAAAAAAATTGAGAACAACAAATATGAATATACACATAAATTACTGCACATTAAGGGTAAGGTGTCAAATTGATAAATATGGACTCACCCGGTGTGCGTGGAAGTAAGATAATGTTACTTAACAGTAACAAAGAAGTAGAAAGAGGTACTTATAACTCGCGGTAGATTGACTATATTACCGAAACATTTATATTATTCACATAACACATCTAAATAGTAAATAATAAATTCAAATGCTAATTTGATGTTAAAAATGTTATTAAATAAAAGAATGAATATGTTATCTAAAAATGTACTGTGAAATTGTTCCGAAGGGACCAAATTGATAATTGCGAATGATTCTGAATATTTGAATCTTCCCTGAAATCTAAGAAGCTTAACAAACGGTTGAGAACGTCGCTTTAGTTAGTAAACATTAGCGTCAAACCTTTGATTGTTTAGTTGAAGTAAGTATATTTTTTTATGGAAAAAAGCTTGTTTTATGTATGGCTATATTTTTGATAAGTTTCTGTAGCTTCCTAACTTTCCGGTGCCTGAGAAAAACTACAAAAAAGTGTGCGATTTTAACTAATTATCTTAATAGTTGACCGATATTCTCTGTCAATACATGTAAACACACTATTTTTCAGGTTATCATAATTTACGCGGGAAATGTCTGTGGGGCGAAATTGATCTCTACCGGGGGCGAATTTGATAACATTTTTTTCTAAAGAAATCTAAAATTAGTGCTTTCTTTTAAAAAAAAATGGTTCGAAATTATATAAGAAAACTTGGTGCTCGTCCATATAAGGACTATGACGAAGTATTGGTGGAAAATGCCCCCTAAAAAGTTCTTGAGGAAGGATGGTCCTTACATCGTGCTGCCGAAGAATATAAAATTCCCTATGGAACCCTTAATAACCGCTATAATGGCTGACATGGATGAAAAATTAGTGGGCAGACTGTATTTTCCGCGAACGAAGCAAAAACCATGATACAGCCTGCTGCAATATGTGGCGAGTGGGGATTTCCCCTTGCGCGATATAAAATAGCTAAAAATGGTTTGCATGCCCAGAGTCGACAAGTCCCTCTTTTCAAAAACAATTTACCTGGATCTGACTGGGTATATTTATTATTGAGACTGCATAAAGGAGAAATTACCCAAAATGTGGCGACCAATATTAAAAGACCTAGAGCTAATATTTCAAAAGAAACTTTAGTTGCCTACTTCCGAACGGGTTTTTAATTTTACTAAAGCAGCAATGACTATAATGATGTGTGCTTCGGCTTCAGGACTGCTGTTACCGCCATATATAATTTATAAAGTAGAAAAAATGTGGACAATGGACTGAAAATGGTCCAAAAGGCTCATCTTGCTGTACTGACAAATGCTGCTCTGTAGGTTATCGATATAATTGCATCCATCATGGATGGGTATATTCAGACATTTACGGATTGGTTTACTTTGACCTTTTTACCACATGCAAAAAGTCTTGAAGGGTGAAAAATTATCATAGGAGATAACCTTTTCTCACATTTTACCGATGAGGTAATATCTTTATGCAAATAAAACAATGTGGGCCTCATATGTTTGGTCAAAAACTCAACACATTTGACCCAACTATTTGATGTCGGTTTTTTCCGTTCTTTTCAGATGGTTTTGATAGAAACTCTTAGTGATTGGAAAAGCTGTCACCCCTCAATAACCAAGTTGGGGGAAATATATTCCAAATTTGTTAAACACTACTCTTCAGCACATGGGCAAAAAAACAAACACAGCGGACGAAAACAGCGTTATAAAACGAATTATTGTTTCCTTTTTTGCAGCCACGGGAATTTACCCTTTCTCCCCCGAGAAAGTTTTAAATAAGATACCTAGATAAGAAAAAGAGGTCCAAATCGACAACCTTTTGGTACATTATCTAAAGGAGAAAAGATATTCAGGTGCATCATCCAGGCGAAATATTAAGCGAACCAAACTAAACAATGAGGCTACCAAAGAGAATTGAAATACTATTATAAAATAATACCTCAATCAACCATGGTATCTTGTCGTCTATGCTTCGCCTAGCTTAGTCTCTCAAGTGTGAATCCATCTTGTCTTAAACTATGAATTAAACAATGAATATTGAGCTGGTAACAAATAAAACAATGATTTAACTAATCATATTTATTTAACATAAAAAAAATATTTAAATAGCAAAAACCCTGCCTAATGCTTTACATTAAATAAATTTGTAACTGATACTTATGGCATCGATGGGCTGCTTGCTTCTAAATATATGTAGTTAGGTGTTCCAGAGCATGTGGTTAGGTCCTTCAGAGCATGTGGGTAGGCCCTACTGACAACTGCAGTTATTCCATATTATTCCATAAATATATTATATAAAGTTCCAGAAATATCCCATAAAATATCCAATTAACCCAATAAAATAGAATATTAAACAGCCTGATTAGAGAAACATCAAAGGGGGTTTAACTTCCTTGCCAATTATTTTACCAAAATTTCTTCTTCTTCTAGTTCCATGACCGTTATCGATCGTTGGATATCATGTTGGCTACCATATTCGCTATCGTAACTTTATTGACAGCAGCTCTAAATAACGATGTAGTTGATTTTCCATACCATTGCCTTAGATTTTTCAGCCATGATATTCTTCTTCTACCAGGACCACGATTACCTTGGATCTTTCCCTGAATGATCAGATGTAAAAGATCATATTTTTCAGGGTGTCTCATAATGTGACCGAGGTATTCCAGCTTGCGTTTCTTTATTATATTGACCAGTTGTGTTGTTTGGTTCAGCCGACTAAGGACCTTCTCATTTCTAACTCTGTCGACCCAGCTTATTTTCAGTAGTCGTCTATATACCCACATCTCAAAGGCTGTCAAGTGTCTAAGGATAGCCTCAGTTAGATTCCACGCTTCCACTCAATACAGCAGGACAGGAAAGATGTAGCAAGATGTCATTCGAACTCTAAGGTCAATGCTAAGATCGTGACTGCAAAGTGCGTTTCTCATTTTTACAAAGGCAGCTCGGTCTTGTTCTATTCGGCTTTTAATTTCTGCGGTTGGATCCCAGCTCTCATTAATATTACTACCGAGATACACGAGTTTCTCTACTTTGTCCAGTGTGGCATCTCCGACTTTTATATCGTCATTCTGTATATAATTTTGTTTGCTAACTTACCAAAATTACAATTAAATAAATAGCAGATGGCAAGGATAAAATGAAATAGAATTACTATTAAATTTTGTTAGATTCCTACATACATAAAATTGAAAACATGGTTTCGAAAGAAGTAAGGTTATGAATATTGAAAATGCTGTCAGAATTATAGAATATAGATTACAATGAAAGTACTCACCCCAAGAGAATTCTGCAGACGATAAAATGAACCTTATAATAATGTTTGCCTTCTTTTATAAATTTTAATTACAGACAAAAAATAATATCCCACCAGGTTTAGAAAAGTTGATTGACAGAAAGTAGGGAGAGACTACAATGACAATGAAGTTTAGCACAGATGCCATAGGCCGTATGATGGAATTAGCTCTTCTGTCAACATAGAACAGAATATTTAGTCTACCGGACAGAAAGAGAGAGGGCGAATATGTATTCTACGGGACAGAAAGAGAAAGAGGGTGCCAACTACTTTTGAACAAAAAATAGTAAAAAAGAAACTGAAGGTAAAGGAATTATTAAATTAATAAATACATTAAAATAAAATAATTATTTAAATATAAATTAATAAAGATGTGACGTTTATAACGTTAGAGTCGAGCCAGTAAAAAGTGTTGTAGCTCAGCATTCTGGTGAAACTGAAAGTCTGACAATAATGGTCGGGTTGAATATTTTGCCTATAACACATGACATCAAAAAAGTAGCTTTTCTGTTAGTAAAGGTATTGGGAGGAAGGAGGAAGAAGCAATACTATCACTATGTTGCTAAAATTCAAAAAGCCAATGACGTCAACGACCTAAAGAGGTCGAAATACGTATAATGTACTGTATATATACGTATAATACGTATAATGACTGTATCGAAACAAAAATCTAATACCGTAATTATGTTTTATTTCTTAAACTGAATTCACTACGAATTTTGACCATGATGAACGGCAGGTGGAATGCAATTTTTATATTCCCTTGCCAATAATTTATCAAGCTGTTTGCTTTGCAAGTTTTAGAATGCACAGTGGTAAAAATTTAAATTCGGTTTCGCCAGATAGAAATCGTATAATTTCTCTTTTTGTTATTAGATGGCGTAGTTATGTCCATAAATAGTTATTTTGATAACTATTGGTCTACGACAGGATAGATTTTGTTTCGATTCAGAGCAGTGGCTATACCGCTCTGAGGAGACCTAAAGAGGTCGAAATACGTATAAGCGAAATGTATCGAAATGTATCGAAACAAAAATCTAATACCGTCATTAAGTTTTATTTCTTTACTCCGTTTGGAGTACCAGAAAATGAATTCACTACGAATTTTGACCATGATGAACGGCATGTGGAATGCAATTTTTAGATTCCCTTGCCGAGTAATTTATCAAGCTGTTTCATCATCATTGGCTTTTACAACTCTTCGTGAGTTTTTGCCGCGTTTACTATTGCCTCCCATTGATTCCGATCCTGTGCTATTATTTCCCATGGCCTTACTTCCATCTTCTCCAGGTCTTCCCTGACTGCGTCTTTCCACCTTTTTCTAGGCCTTCCTGTCGATCTTCTACCATCTGGTCTTTCCCAAAACCCATTGCTAATCAGTCTGTCGTCATCACTCCGTATCACGTGGCCTGCCCATCTTAATCTATTGGCTTTTATGTATCTTACGATGTTTCCTTTCCCGAAGAGAGTCTCTATTTCATTGTTGTATCTGCTCCTCCATTCATTTGTCACGCTGTCCCTGCAAGGACCATATATAATTCGCAGGATTTTGCGTTCCCATACTAATAGCTTATTGATTTCTTTCTTTTTCAATGTCCATGTTTCTCTTCCATATGTCACTGCTGGTCGTATTATGGTTTTGTACATTTGGATTTTGGCACGCCTTGAGAGAAGCTTTGACCTCATTAGATGTTGAATGGCAAAGAATGATTTATTCCCTGCCAGTATTCGTATTTCAACCTCCCGTTCTCCTGTGTTTTCACTGGTAATTGTTGCTCCTAGGTATTTGAATTCTTTGACCACCTCAAAATTATGATCGTTTATGGTAATGTTTTGTCTTATTCGCTGTCGTTCCTTTTTTGATACGACCATGTATTTAGTTTTTTCTTCGTTTATTTTCAGGCCTACGCTTAGTGTTGCCTCTTCAAAGTTCGATACTATATCCTTAACTTCCAGTGTTGTCTGTGCTACTGCATCTACATCATCTGCAAATGCGAGAATAATCTTTGCTCCTCTGGCAGTTATGTCTGGTTTGACTCTGGTATAGATTTTTCGCATTGCATCTTCTAATGCTTGGTTAAATAGTAATGGGGCAGCGGGTCTCCCTGTCTGAGTCCGGTGCTTATGCCGAAAGCCTTTGAAGTTTTGCCTCCTATTCTAATTTGTGCAAAGGAATTGTTGACACACATTCGCGCAATCATGGTCAGCTTCTTTGGTACGCCTAACTCCATCATTGCACTCCACAGTTTTAAGCGATCTAAAGCTGTAATTTATCAATCTTTAATTTATCCAGCTGTTTGCTTTGCAAGATTTAGAAGGCACAGTGGTAAAAATTTGAATTCGGTTTCGCCAGGTAGAAATCGTATGATTTGCCTTTTTGTTAAAAATATGTGTATTCTTCACATAAAAAGATAATGTAAAGAAAAAAAAATAGATATACATATTTAATAAAATGTACTGTAAGCAAAAAAATTTCCAAGAAATTTTTAAAGAATAATTTAAAATTTAAGTGCACAACGATTAAATTAAAATTCTAAATATACTTCGTGAATTTAATGGTTATTAAATCTTGGGGACATGTGTTAAAAGACTAGTGATTACTTTCTTTCCTTTTTTTATTTCTTTCGATTCTTTCGTATAATTACTGGTCGCTCTCAGCTTGTGTTTCAAACCAACTCAAGACATTATCTGAGATATCTAAACAAGTCAACGCTTCTGAAGTACCAATTATATTTTCATCTTCTTTATCTGAACTTGCAGTTGATGAAATGCTAGCTGAGGTGTCAATTTTGTTAGTCATGAGGTCTAAAATTTCGCTATCTTGCATAATTTGTTACTCTATATCATCATCGTCGAAATCCATCCATTGTTGAACTTCTTCTCCATCACATTCGTCGCAATTGAGTTTTTTAGCGTATCTATCATTCCAGACATATCTCTCTGTTTGTCATTTACATATTCACTTTTAGGATTTGCCACTAAACACCAAATTTTATTCCACGCTTTTTTCAAGTTCTCCTCTTTTACCCCTGTTACATGCTACTCCAATTATGTAGGACGCGTCTTTCAAATCAATCTTTATATGATTTCTTATCAGGCTTTCTTCATTCACATACGTATAAGTGGCTTGCCGCTGCCCTGTATCGAAACAAAAATCTAATACCGTCATTAAGTTTTATTTTTTTACTCCGTTTGGAGTACCAGAAACTGAATTCACTACAAATTTTGACCATGATGAACGGCATGTGGAAAGCAATTTTTAGATTCCCTTGCCGAGTAATTTATCAAGCTGTTTGCTTTGCAAGTTTTAGAAGGCACAGTGGTAAAAATTTGAATTCGGTTTCGCCAGGTAGAAATCGTACG
>NW_027313637.1:0-20536 GCF_040954645.1 Diabrotica undecimpunctata | reverse complement strand
ACGCGCTATCTCAGAGTATTCAGCACTGTAGTTGTACTATTGATGGAATTCAAACTATGTTGTTATAAGTCCAAAAATCATATCAAACAAGTAAAATGTAGTAGTAAATCACTTCTTCTAAATAAAATAAAACTAAAACTAATCATTTTCGGTCTCCATAGAACCCATTCGACCTCATCTACGACACTGATCTGGATTTCTAGATAAACCAAACGATTTTAAAACTAGTACCAGTACTCTAAGTCGTGCATTTCTTTAAAAATGCAAGTTAATTAGCAAATCCAGCTGCCAATACTTGCACCAAGCCATTACGCGGGACTAGAGAAACTATAGAGAAACGTAGCATAGGCGTAGGAATCAACGTTAGTAATCGAAGTTCAGAAGTTATACAAGAATATAGAATATCAGATCGTGGAGCTTTTTTCTTATGGCATTTTATACTTGTAAAGGATAAAAATTTGATAATACATAGTTGAAAGTATTTATTGTTAAAAGTGTAAAATCCGAGCGTTTCTCCATTTTGCAAAAGGGGTCTACTTTTCATAATATTAGGCTGTATTTCGTAAAATAATGAAAAAAATAATTTTTTTTAGAAAACTATTGTTGCCATTACTTTACCTTGGGAGTTCATGAAGTCTTACGTTGTCATGTGATCAGTTTCTATTGTAACTTAAACATCATAGTTTTTAATTATGAAAGATGTAACTCGAAGTTAATCAAACCACATTTACCCACCTATTTAGTAGCTTCAAACATGTACCTCCAGACGGCACTGATGATGGAATAGTTATTCCGAAAACGTTCTGTGATCTAGCCCGATAGGGTTTTTATTATTATACCTTTTATAAAGGAATTTTTTAAATAAAACTTATATTCTATTATTAATATTTAATCTGAAACAGGTTTGTCATAAATAAACCTAAAAATGTTTTGTTAATGCGTTGACAGGTGGAGTTAGGACCAAACAATAATTTATCGAATTTTTGTAAAATATAAAAAATAAATAAAAAATAATTTTATTTAATTTTAAATATATTATTTAAATTTTTAAAATACCAAAAATGTAGTATGAAGCTCCACGCTGATCTACAGTACTGCCTAGTGTGCCACTTTCTTTCATTATTTTACGAAAAACCTACAGGCCAATATACGAAAACTCAATTCTTCTTGCAAACTTTTTGCATAAGAGAGGTACCTTAGTCTGTTCTTTAACAAAGTTGTGATAGATAGACTCTATTAATAGTATAAAAAAATATATTTTAATCGTTTTCTAAAGAATTCAATTAACAGATCTTAGAATAGTTTGTCAAATAAAGCAGCCAAAAAGGATATATTGACTGGACCTGAAATATTTAAATTAATTCAATTGATAATAATTTACTGATGATAATACTCAAGGCAAGTTATTTATTATTATTTGTTTTGCGAAACCATTTAATTCATGAGAGATATTATGACAATATTTTGAGGCTAAATCAAATTCTGAATAACAACTCAATGATTTGAATAATTTTGCGAAATGGTATATTCTAAAATCCAAAAATAACTCAAACTGGTCACCGTTATTTTTGATTTTTTCGCAATAATTCATTTCAAACCAATACCCATACTAAAAACAATTAAAAATCAGCTTTTTCTACCTCTGACCTTCATTATTATTCAATATTTAAATGATTTATAATAAAGCAAAGGCAAGGTCTTCTAACCCACATCGCGATAGTTGTTTGGTTCATTGTTTAGGTGTATGTTCAAGAACTCTCATTGCATTTAGGAGGTATCATTGGTAAACACTTCCTAAATATTCAATTAGAAGAGTCATTAATGTTTGTGTAAGAAGCGAATCGTTGTTTTAGAGGAACTGATTATTGAATAGTCCCACGTTGAGAGTTTGCTTGAACGGCACACCTAAAAATTTAGAATGGAAGAACTGGTCAATTCTGACAACGATCAATTTATTGCAACGGATTTTTTAATAAGATTTTAATGAAAATTTTATGTATAAAAAATTTTGTTTACTTCGACAATATAATAATAAATCTTCTTTAAACAATCTGATTAAAGATAATCGTAAAAATGTTGGCTTTTCTTCATTACACTCAATTTTTTATTCTTAGTAAAGCAACAAAGGTTGCCAAAAATAAGCGAAAGACGTAGTATCAAAAAATTATTACAAAAGCTAACGAAAAATACTTTGAGTTTATTAAACGAAAAATTTAACATACCACCAGTTGACTAACGGTAAAAATAGCAGCAATGGTCCCCAAAATAATAAACGGAGAAGTTTCTCATTCACTGTAAATGAATAAAGAAAGGTAAAGCAAGTGGACCAGATGATATCCATATGGATATTATCCGGTGTGGATAGCAATAGGAGAAAGAGGAACAAGTTAGCTGACAAGTTTATTAATAAGAATGATGTAAGTGGGACAATTGCTTCACAAGTGGAAAATCAGTATATTACTAGAACTGTTAAAAAAAAAAAAGGATTAGTTCAAAAATACTTAAACTAAACTAGAAGGCACTACAGGTAGAGTCATATTATACACTATAAAATAACATAATATACAAATTTCAACCTTGTAGGTCCAAAATGGTGGTATATACAAGAAGAAAGAAAAGAAGAACGCAGAAAGTGCTTAGAAGAAGGCAAAACTTTAACTTTCTTTTTATTTCCCATTTGCTTGCCACCTCTTAAAATCCCGTCCTAATTTTGAGAATTCTCTTTATTGTGTATAGCATTATAGCAACACCCATAACTCTTTAAGCAACTTATTTCCTATAGAAAAGTGGGAAAATCACTATAAAAATTTATAATTATAAATATATAATTTATAAATACAAATATATTTTGAGAACGATTTCCGAAGTGGAAATTGAAACGTCAATAAACGTACTTTTTTTCAAACAAACAAAATTGTGGCTTATTCCCATTTAAATAGTAATTATTTTAAAATGCCACAAGAAAATAGCTTTAGAATGAAAAACGGGCGATCTCCAGGACCTGGTAATATAGTTGTAAAGTTACTTAAAGCAGAAGCCCACTCCTAATAGAACGAATAACTTTTCTATTTAGTCAATGCTGCCAACAAATTAGAGTTCCATCTGAATGGACACCACGGAAAAATACAAGATGACGTAAGATATCTGATTATCAAATACTAAAGTGGATTTACGCCTGGTAGATCTTGCACTGATCACTTGTTTATACTTCAACAAATAATAAAAAAAGAATAGCGGTTGGTACCCAAGTACATCTAGCCTTCATCGACCTAGAAAAGGCGTGTGATACAGTTCTAAGTTTTAAATTGTGGCAAGCTTTACAACAACTCGGCATTAGTCCATACCTTTTAGGAATAATCACAGAAGTATACAGGGATAACACTACTTACCTAAAAATCGGAAATAGACTATCAGGGCGAATAAAAGTAACTAAAAGACTAAGACAAGGATGCAGTATGTCACCCTTACTGTTTAATTTATATATTGAGGTAGCCCTCCCAAATTGGAAAAACCACTACCAGGGAAAGGGAATCCCCATAGAAAATGACGTACTGTTCTCCCATAACTTTGCGGTTGACCTAGTCGTCCTAGCTCAAGATTCTTATAATCTAGAATTTATGATGAAGCTTCTACACAGGGAAAATGTAAAATGGAGGTTACAAGTCAGCTTGAAGAAAACAGAATATTTAGTTATTAATTCAGATGCAAGGTTTGAAGTGTTGATAGACGAGGATGTGGAAATCAAACAAGTGGAAAAATTTAAATATTTAGGTGCACTCATTAATAGGAATGGCTTAGGAGAAACCGAAATTAAACACCGAATTAATCAGGGACGTAAACTTATACTGAACTCCTTATGGTGGGATCGCAACGATCCTACCATAGATATAAACGATATAAAGAAAGACCAACGAATCTATAAGAAATAACATGAATGCTACAGAAACGGTCATTGATAGAATAGAAAGAAGAGATTTAAAATGGTTTGGATACCTATTGAGAATGCCTGACTAACGTTGGCCCCCAAAACTTCCCCAGATCGAAACCCCCTGAAAGAAGAAAAAGAGGTAGACCTCGAATGGAATGAAGGAATTAGAAGACCGATGGAATCGAGAGGTTTGGAGGAGGAGCATGCCTTGGACCGGGAGAATTTTCCACTTTTATCTTTCTGATATGTCTGTCTGTTAGTCGTGTGACTTTTTTCAAGACAATTACTTCTTTATTCATATGTATTTTTATTGACAGACTGTTCTTTTATAGTGTATTTCCAGATATATCTCTGTGAGTTACTATTTCAGGTACTCTGTCTATCGGTTACTATCTTTTGAACTATATTTTCATTTTGCTTTTTCAAGTTAAGAGCCAAATTTCACTTTAGCACAAAAATTGATGACCTTTTTGATTGTACTCGTCAAGCTCAATATTAATTCATATTTCCACTTTCTAATATTCTTCATCATCATCATCATCATCAGTGGCGTTACAGCTCTCTATGAGCCAAAGCCTTCTTCAGAACAATCCTCCATTCGCCCCTGTCTCTGGCAACTCTTCTCCATGCTCTAATTCCGATAGACTTCAAATCATTTTCTAGGTTGTCTTGGTACCTAAGTCTCGGTCTTCCTCTTCTTCGTTTACCGATCGGCCCTCTTCGGTCAAAAACTTTTCTGACTATGGCATCTTCCTCTCGTCTGATTACATGACCTATCTATCTGAGACGTGCTACCTTAATGAATTTTACAAGGTCAGGTTCTCCAAATCTTCTATACAACTCAAAATTGTAACACCTGCGCCACAAACCTTGTTCTTTTATACCTCCATATATTCGTCTTAGTATTTTTCGTTCAAAACGTTTGAGCAATTCTTGGTCATTCTGTGTTAGTGTCCAAGTTTCTGAACCATATGTTAGCACTGGTCTTATTAGTGTTTTGTATACAGTCAGTTTAATTTTTCTAGGTATTTTTGAGGCCATCTGTCTTCTTAAGCCATAGTAACACTTATTGGCGAGCACTATTCTTCTTTTTATTTCTGCACTGACGTTGTTATCTTTGGTTAGCAGCGACCCTAAGTATATGAAGGTGTCAACACCTTCCAGTTCTAGGTCATCAATTATTATCCGTGTAGGTGTCGGGTTGCTTGACCTAGTGCAACACATATATTTGGTCTTTTGAACATTTATATTTAGTCCCATTCTGTGTGCAGATGCTCTTAACGGCCGAAATGCTTCAGTCAGAGATTCTGTGGACCTACCTATGATGTCTATGTCATCTGCGTATCCGATTCGTAGTAATCTGCGACTCTTGAATTATTTTTTCTAATTTCTAATATTCTTCTTTGAAACATTTTTCTCATCGTTAAAATCGTGGGTTTCCTTTCTTAATTATTAATATAATCGAAAACATTATTATGTTTATTTTAATCACGAGCTACCTCTGGAAATTCCTCTTTCCAAAACCGCCAAAATGACATCATGGTTGCTAATTTGTTGAAAAAAAATACCGTTATCGCTGGGTACTGAACTTGTACGTATCTACCTGTATTCTAAACACTTCCACAGTTCCACTAGCTATTTACCGGGTTTCAAATTGCAGACCAGTGTTTGCTAAAGATAAAAATAAATATTCAGCTGTATTTATTTTTGCGAAAAATAAGATTTGCTGTTTGTATGTGACAGGGTTCATATTTGCACTGGACTGTCTTTGACCTGTTAAATATGCCAAGTTACTGCGAGCTATGGAAATGTGAATATTAATAAGAGATGTAAATAACGTGACTAAAATTAAAATTGAAAGAATTATTGATATTTTTTCCAAGTGTAGACGTATATCTATGAATTATTAGGATGTATATGCGTATATGATGTAAATGTATAATGTTAACATTGGCTTGGTACTTTTGCAAATTCAAAGTTTTCTATGGTTTCGATTTTATAGAGCTCTTCGTGTCTACATTACAACGTTTTAAAACAAACTAGTAGGAATAACTGGAAACTTTATCATATGCTTTTTTAAGCTCAAAGAATACCAAATGAGCGTATCGCTTTCCATTTCGGAAATTTTTTCCAAAATACATTAAAATACATCCAAAATTAAAAGAAAATATGTTATTCTATCTGTGATTATATAATTACAAAAGTTAATGTAAAATATATTCAAAAATTACTAAGTTTTGAAAATAGCATAATATCTACATGGCTCCAGAGAATTCTATAAAGCAATTTCCTCTGAGAAAAGAGGACATAGAACCAATTCCATCCATGCACTGAGAGACAATCAAGGCCGGTTAGAAGAAAGGATACCAGCACGATGGAAGGAAAACATAATAGTGCCCATCCACAAAAAAGAAAACGAAACAAAATGCGCGAATTATAGAGGAATTTCACTCCTAAACACGGCATATAAAACCCTCTCAAACATCATTCTTAGTAGACTAATCCCTTATGCTGAAAATGTCCTAAAAGGCGAATATCAAGCCGGTTTTAGGGCAAACAAATCAACAATAGATCAACTATTCACACTGAGACAACTTCTAGAAAAGGGATGGGAGTATAACAGACCCATACACAATCTTTTCATAGATTTTGGACAGGCATATGATAGCGTAGAAAGAAGCCAAGTATGGAATGCCATGGCGGAGTTCTCAATACCAAAGAAACTCATTCGGATGACCAAAGTCTGTATGGAGGGTGTAATATCTAAAGTACGTGTAAATAATAAACTCTCTGGCAGCTTTGAAATTAACAGTGGACTCAAACAGGGTGATGCGTTATCTCCACTACTTTTTAACCTTGTATTAGAGGTCCTTGTATTTAACCATGAGGTCGGCCGAAATAAAAACAGAATTGCTATCGGTTCAAGGTCCCAAGCTATTACTCGCATATGCAGATGACATAGATCTCGTAGGAGGCTCCATCCTATCCACGAAAGACAAAATGTGACGGTCAACACCTTCAATTTCGAAAGAGTATAACGTTTAAGTATCTGGGGGCCGTAATCACAGCTGACAACGATGTTACTGAAGAAATAAAAGACAGAATCCAATCTGCAAACCGCTGTCTATTCACACTGGATAAGCTCATAAAATCAAAAAATCTGACAAGAAGTTCAAAGATAAAAATCTATAAATCCATCGTCAGACCTGTAATAACATACGGATGCGAAACGTGGACCATGATCAAAGCAAACGAAGAAAAGCTCAGACGCTTTGAACGAAAAACACTTAAAAAATATTCGGACCTCACCATGACATCACCACAAACCAGTATAAGATCAGAACCAATATCGAATTAAAAACACTCTACAATGACGCCGATATTGTCCAAGAAATTAAATCACAGCAACTAAGATGGGTAGCTCACGTGCACAGACTGCATAACGAGAGACTTGTAAAACTGGTATGGGAGGAGATTCCCACAGGCAAAAGACCACTCGGACGTCCCAGAATGCGATGGAGAGATAACATCTAAGCAGATCTCCGGAAAATGAACATTCCATTTGACCCTAGGTTGATGGAAGACCGAACAAATTGGAAAAAAGTTGTACAGTCAGCCAAGACCCACCCAGGGTTGTAGCGCTACGTGATGATGATGATCTACATAGAGCACTGAGTTATGATTTTCAACTCTACCAAATGTTTGCACGCCACGCGAGCAGCGAGCTCACGGCCGATACCGATATCTACAGTCAAATAACTTTTTTTCTCTGACACTTTTTAACTTGAAAATTTACAGAAAACATCATTAAGATTTATTAGATTTATAAATTCTTAACTTCGTTACTTAAATTTTTTGACTAAACATAAAATTAATGAAATCTCGTAACAAAATGTTTAAAAATTTTCCACTTCTCATGGAATATGTTTAAGTACTTAAGGAGGATTACTCTGAGATAGCGCGTCTTTAAAGATCATGCAGTAATATTTTCAAAAGAAAATATTTATAACGACCAAAATTACAGCAAGTTTAAGTTGAAAAATCATTAAAATGCATATTTCGCATTTTTGTCTAAAATTTCATTTTTTAACATGTGCTACTTATTCTGCATAAAATTAAACTCGAAAGCATAAAGAATGGCCAAAATTGGCCATTTAACTAAAAGATAAAATATGCTGTCACTTGCGTAAAATAAAATGAGGGACTTAAAAGCGAAACGACTTAAGTCCAACTTTATCAAAAATGGAGTTAGCCGTCATTAAAATTGCAAAACAAATACAATCCTTAGCATTGTAGTTGTTGTTAGCTTTAAAGTAAAACAAATAAAGTCCCATAAAAACCAAAACAACATCAACGATGGAAAGTGTGGGCTTTGGTCCAACTCGAGTCGATATATATTCAACTTGCTTTGAAGTTGCAGAAACAAATAAACACAAAACGAATCCTTCTTCTCTTCCTCTTCTTTTTTCTCCTTATAAACAATTCTGCTTGTTCATTGGCCGACTAATACCTCTACGGAAGGTTGTCACTCCATGTTTTGCGCGGTCGTCCGATATTTCTTCTGCAGATTGGTGACTTGCTATTTTGACTACACGAGTGTCCCCCATTCTGCTCATTTGGTTACTTTGTTCTTTTTTTTCCATTTAGTGTTTATTCGTTTATACATTGTACGTTACATTGTCTTCTAACGTCTTTACTTCCTTTTCGATCTCTTAGCGTCTTTCCTGTAATTCTTCTCCGTACTCTTGTCGTCTCGGAGAAATATGAAGGGGTCTTATTCACCTTCAGGTCCTCAGACGCTCTGCAGGGGGCTTCTAATATGCTGTCGAGAGCTCCTCTACCCAAGTCCGTTTCCAAGGTATGGACTTGCAGAATATTTATCTTCTGATGGCTTGTCTTGACAAAGACAAGATATTTCTTACATGACAAGGTACACCAAGTCGAAATAAAACATCAGATTGTAGTCGAAAATAACTCTCAGCCATAGAGTATAGATGCCTTTGAGATGTATATATACAGACGAATGTTGAGGATGCTATGGGTACAAAGAGTTACTAATGTTGAGGTACTTTGTCGCATGTGTAAACAAAAAGAATTACTAAGAATAATTAAAGAGAGGAAAATGCAATACTTGGGTCATGTGTTGAGAGGCGAAAGATATGAATTACTTCAAGTTATACTGGAAGAAAAAGTACAGGGCAAAAGATCAGTAGGAAGATGCCAGAACTCGTGGCTGAGAGACCTGAGGAGATGGTTCGACCGCTCATCCGCAGAAATCTTTCGCGCAGCAGTTTCCAAAACTACAATTGCCATTTGGATCGCCAACCTTCGAAAGGAGACGGCGCAATGAGAAGAAGAAGATAGGGTATAGAAAAAATGCAGGAAGCAGCGCCCCAAGAGCACTAAGCTCTCGGAGAGCCCGTGTGGGACTGACCTGGCTGACCTGAAAATCGCCAATATTTATATGTGCTGTTCGAGCGATAAATAGGTATTTCCAGGTCAAGAACCAATGGGAAAATTCGAGGCGGAGAGATAAAGATAGCTAGATAAAGGGAGAGAAAAGGTAGGATGACCTCATCTTATTTCTTCCCGGCATATTCATTCTCAATAGTTTGTCCATACTATTCATTCTCTAGATTAAAAAAAACACATTGCTTGAAAAGTAGAACTACAGAAATATCTGGGGCTACACTCACAAAACGAAAACGTAGGCCGCTGAAAGTCCACACGTCAAGAAAACTTAATAATGGAAACTGCTTGCTTTATATCGCCACCAAGGTAAAAAAAACAACATGGCGGCACTGCTTTGTCATCTCAGAAAATATTAATACTTTATATTACCAATTGCAGGACTTATTCATGAGCTCGCATGTGGATATCAGTGTGTGGTGTGAACATCTAAAAATAATGTCTTTTTTAAGAAACATCCACAGGCCAAAATGATTTTAATAAGATGATACAATGATTTAAAACAAAATTAAGAAACATGATGAAATGATTCAACATAAAAATAAGAACGATTTATACAAAATGATAAGTACTTATAGTATTCTTCACAATGCAAGACAAAGAGACCTCTCATGGACAAAATGAGTGAAAAGTTTAGTAAATGACTGCGAAGAAGCTTGTTCATTGATCCTCTTTCGGAGGGTTGGAACCGCGGTCTATCAATCATATTGATACAACTCTATTGACGTTCCGCCAATAGAGTGCTTTATTTTTGGCGCAAGAACTATTTCCCCTCACCTCATTATGAACCCGGCTATCGTTGAAGAACACGACTCAATACAATTCGATTAAATTCGATTCTCATTTCAACGTTACATTTGAATGCCAGAAAAATTTGCTAAATCCCAAAAGTTCAGACCAGGAAGCTTATTATCGGCGTCCACTTTACTTTTTGAATTTTTCTTCGTTGTTTTTGGTAGTTCCCAATGGAAAATGTCTAGAGACAATTGCTTTAGCTAAGCATAGACGGAAGAAATCTACCAAAAAGTTCAAGCGACATAACGTCATGAATTTTTTATCCTCTTCAACAGTTTACCATATATATATATATATATATATATATATATATATATATATATATATATATATATATATATATATATATATTTATATATATATACAGGGTGGCGCAGCGAAAACGAAACAGATGCATTTACTGGCAGATGATTCCTTTTTAAAAAAAAAACGCTTGGACCCGTCGATTTTGTTATCGAGGGAGAAACAAAATTGGCATAAAATCACATTAACATTTGCAGCCCCCTAAGCGGGGGTGGCACCATCCCTAAAATCTTAAATGGAAAGGGGGGTCGAATGATCCATCATTTAAAAGGTCTAAAATTCAACTCCCTTTACAATGATGTAAAATTCATGTACTTCAATTCAGTAGTTTTGGAGATTTATTGATTTAAAGTTTAAATACATCATCGTAAGAGGAGATCAATACATAGCAGCAAAGTTGTTAAAAAATAAAGAATGAACTGACCTGTCAGCCGAGTAAATGTTGAAAATGACCACCATTACTTTCCATGCAATAATAAAGATTTTGCTGAAAACGTTGCCGGACATTTTGCAATATTTGAGGAGTAATTTGATGGCACTCATTCACAATTCTTTATCGTAAATCTTCTAAGGATGTTGGCTGAGTAGCATAGATTTTGCTTTTTAAGTAACCCCATAAAAAGAAATCCAAAGGTGATAAATCTGGCGAACTTTGGGGGCCATTCAACGGCACCTCTTCTACCAATCCATTGACCTGGAAAAGTCTGATCTAAATAATGCCGAACTCTTAATGCGTAATGTGGTGGGGCACCATCCTGTTGGAACATCAACATATTCTCAACGTATCGACCATCATTCTGATTTTCAATTATATCTGTTAGCGCAGGATCTATGGCATTTTGCAGTAATTCCAAATACATTTCACCAGTCAAATTTCCAGGTAAGAAAAAAGGACCAACCAAATGATCGCCAAAAATGCCAGCCCAAACATTTAATTTTTGTGGCTGCTGTGTGTGTACCTCATGGTAAATTCTGGGATTAGAGTCCGACCAATATCGACAATTATGACGATTTACTTCGCCATTTATAAAAAAAAAGGAACATTCGTCGGAAAAGCAAATGTTAAATAAAAATTGTTCATCGTTTGTAATTCGTTCACTCATAACTTCACAAAATTCTAATTGCTTATCAAAATCGTCTTCATTAAGTTCTTGTACAAGGTGAATTTTATACGGATGAAAATTATGGGCCTTTAGAATCCGTTGGATAGTACGTCGACTAACACCACACGAAGTTTGCAATTTGCGGGTACTTAATGTAGGATCTACAATAACTTGTCCTAAAACCCCCAATTCTGTTGCTTCGTTCCTTATAGGATTTTCAATATTACGTTTTTTATTGGCAACTGATCCAGTTTCCCAAAATTTAGCTACAAGTTCTAGAACATATTTTCGGTGCACATTATTGTTCTCATGTCGCTGATTAAAAATTTGTGCTGTTCTATTAGCATTCGATTATTTCCGAAAAATATTTCAATAATTTCAACCCTTTCTGCCGTGGAATATACCATGGTTAATTTATGTATAAAGCAATAAATGATATTTTAACAACAAAGATTGGTCAAATCAATCGCAAACTAATGTACTATTTCCTATTTAAAATAAGTTCGTGGCATTCTCTACTTATCTTTCTTCAAGAAACACCTTTTTTTGTCACAAAGGACACTTCAATTGCTATTTTTATTATTAATAAACCATGGGCGTAGTAAATAAAAGCATTTACTTATCAAGAAAATGCTTTTACTCAAATTTCTTCTGAAAGAAGTAGAAACTAATTTGATGTACCTGTTAAAGTCTACTTTAAACTTTAAATCAATAAATCTCCAAAACTACTTAATTGAATACATGAATTTTACATCATTATAAAGGGAGTTGAAAGACCTTTCAAATAATGGATCATTCGACCCCCCTTTTCATTTAAGATTTTAGGGATGATGCCACCCCCGCTTAAGGGGCTGCAAATGTTAAAGTGATTTTATGCCAATTTTGTGTCCCCCTCGAAAACAAAATCGACGGGTCCGAGCGTTTTTTCAAAAAAGGAATCATCTGCCAGTAAATGCCTCTGTTTCGTTTTCGGTGCGCCACACTGTATATATCACAGATTAAGATTAGACTTTTTGCTGATGGTAACAGTGGTCAAAATAAAAATAAAACCATAACTGCTATGTTAAATATTGTGTTTATATGAGATTAAGCCACAACTAATAGTCATGATAATTACGTTTTTAACTAAAAAAAAAATGACGTTTTGACTTTCGAAGGTTGGTGATTATCATGACTATTTTGATTTTAGTTGTCGCATGCTGATGACTACATTAATAAACGAATCAGCAGTGGGCGTTTTCTGGAAACTCACTTTTTCACACTTTGAAAACTTTTTGTTTGCACTGTACAGATTAAATATTTATAAACATAAATATTAAAAGATTACTAGTCGGCGGTTCCCGCTAGTTAACCACTCTCTAATTACTATTTCATAATTAATTATAGTCGTCTCTAAATAATGGTAACTCGATTTTACAGTTACACTAATGTACGGCTGTTTCGTAACAAATAATATTGGTAGCTATAAATACCAAAGTCCGATGTTCATCAGATTGTTTATTAAACGATATATCGGAATATGTTGTAAGATACATTAGTATATAAAAAAGTAACGACTCTTCTGTAACCAGAAAATCAAGTAATATAAAAATGATTTTATATATTTTGAAGTTATACTTCTATACGCACGGTCGGCGTTGGAAATTTGCATGAGTGAATCTGTGAAACCATTACATATGTAAGATAATGAGTAAGAGAGAGACAGAAGATATATTTTCTCTCTCTTTCTCTCTCGAGAATAAAAATGTTCCTTTTGTTTAAATATTTAATATTATAAATATATTATATATATAATATTGTATATATATATAATATTATATATAATATAATATGTATTAATATTATTATTTATGTGATATGTTTTGTATTATTTAAAATTAAACATTTATAATTATTTTAGGCTGTTGTATTTCAAAATAATCACTGTTTTACCGAGAACTGTCAATTTTGAAATCCGTTAGTGTCATGTCTAATTGGCAAATCTTTTACGTGTTTGGTTCATACGCTGGTGGTCGTGAGTTCGAATCCCAATTATGAATTTTATTTTTTATTTTTAAAATATTTAAAAACCTCACGTTAATCTTATTAAATATATGTAATATACGCAAAAAACATAAATTTTAAAATAAAATTAAAATTTACAACATAATCCGAGTTGTTGGTTTTTAATTTTTATCTTCGTAAAGTAAGTTATAATGTATATTGGCAGTTTTAAATACTTATGAATATTACATTTTAATTTATATTGTATTATTATATTGAATTATGTTGCAGTGTATTTATTGTATTGTAATTTTTATATTAATAACAAAATAAACAATGAATTTTACTGCAGAGCATGTGTAAATTTTTTTTTTGCATTCAACTCCTTTTATACATATATAAAAATAAAAATATATATTTTCATTAAAATATTGATACAATCCTTCATTTACTATACTCCTATTACAGTCCAAATGTTTACATACAGCAAACGATGCACCATATACCTATATAACTTATTCTTTTTCTCTTTCTGCTCTCTCTTACCTATAGCATTACATATGTAATGATTGTGCAGATTGACTCCTATATCAATTTTTAACGGCGAACGCGTGTGTAGAAGTATAACTTCTACCGGCAGTCCCACTGGACTGCCACACCCGTTTTTTTCTATTGGTTTATAGACTAAATTACAGATTTATCATCAACATTGCTTTTATATCTAAGCAAAGTCGGCTTTCCTTATAACATTAATGTATAAACTTTTGTCTTGGGTGATACCAATAATAATCCCCTTTCAAAATATGTCATGACTAAGCATTGAACATGTTTTAACTATCGTTACCTATGTTTTTTCACTTTGACATTATTTGGTGCCATCCCTAGACTTTTAATATAACCAGATTTAGCCATACGGCTCACACTCCCTCTAAGGGGAAAATTCACTCATCCCAGATACCTACGGTATCAAAAGGATTGAGCCCTGCTGGGGCTTTTTTCGTGTTATCGAGCCCTAGATGATTTGGTATGCTGGAGTATTTCCCAAAAATTTTCGTACACATCTGGACGTCACGAGGAGTACAGCTTTCTGCATGGCCTTATAGAGATGTTCACTTAGACCCAGCTGTTTTATGTTCTCTAGGAGGTTTTTGGGAATAACACCAGTAGTAGATAGAATAATAGGTACTGTCTGGGTTCTTGTCATTCTCCATTGTCTCCTGATTTGTATTTCTAGATCTCTATACTAATAGATCGACGCTGTATTGTCGATGTATTCTTGGCTGATCTCATTAAGATGTCGCCCACGCAGAGGTTTAGTCAGGTGGTTTATGCGCATTTCTTGTTCCCTCAGTTTAAGCGGCATTGTATCGTCTACTGCGCAAATTGCTCAATGTAAAGTAGATGTATCAGCCTGCACCTGAAAATAAGTTCATAAATTAGCAATCTGTTTATTCAGTTGCTGACCTATGTCCATAAGTCTTCTTCCCCCTTGATATCTCGGTAATGTTGTTCTCTCTACTGCACTCTTTTGCGCCATTACTTTTCGCTGGATATTTTTTATATCCGTTTTTGACCACTTAATAATACCAAATAAATAGCTAAGCGCGGAAAAGGCGTACGTATTTAAGGCCTTAAACAAATATTTGCTATTAAGATATGACCGATTTAGCTGTCTCTTCGCACAAACTCAGAAGTTAGTTTGGGTTTTATAAGTTTATGGTCAATTTTTCGCGCTTGCTGTACTCCGAGATATTTGTACATATCATTTTCACCCATTGCCTCGATGTTTTGGCCATCTTGCATATCGAAACCTCCGGGCTGAACCTTTCCTCTGACTATATTTAGTATACGGCAGTTCTAGTCCAAAGTGCATACTAATACCATTTGAGAAGGTTTCTACAGTTTTTAGCATCTGATCTAGGTGGAGCTAGGAGTGGAAGCCATTAAGGCCATTAAGATCTAGGTGGAGTCAGTAAAGTTTAGTAGTTAAGATAGTGGGTTCAACGCTAGACAGAACCAAAGTAGACTCAACGACTCCCCCAACGAGTTTTTGTTTTAGTGTGTCCAGGTATTGTTGAAGTGTAGCGTTTTCTGGATCATGTCGTGAGTGTTTTAGACTGTTAAACAATATTTATCAGCTATCTTGATGATTTTTCTACTTTTTACTCCTCGTATGTATTCCGTTATTTGTCCAATGTCCTTAGCAGTCGTTTTTCCCAAGGTGCTGTTCTATAACCAGTCCTTCCGATGTTGGTACCCCCCGTCGTGTTCTGTCCTTAACGCCCATAACAATAGCAATTGCTGTTGCTGCACAGTAAATCAGCATATGCTAATATTCCAATGTGTGGGCTTCTGTGATATAATTGGGTAGGATTTATGGAATCATATACATAGAATTACCCACAATTTTAGTCGAAAATATATTTATTTAATGTTTTGATTTCCACTAAGGAAATTGTTCTCACAAAACAAATTGAACTGCTATTCTTATTTTACATTTATATATTATATAGATATAAGGTTGTACTACTGTCTCAGTGCATATGTCATATGCATTAGAGAACCTTTTTAACTTCTTTGATGAGCAATTATTTTTCTTTGTTAAAAACTAGTGAAAATAACCCATCATCTTGTTTTACGCCACTGGCAATATAGAATGTTTAGAAATTAATACCCCTCCTTGGTAACTAGTATACTTTCCATGGCTATCCACATACTATCCCTTACGATGCTATCAGATCTTTGTCGGAAATATATACAGCTGGTGTATATCTTTATTGAATTTGCAACAGCAATGAACATTTTTTTGGAAACGCAAAATTTCCTTATGAACGTTTTTATTGGGGAACATTGTGTAGATTACTAAAAGGTTATTTAGAGGGTCACTTTAAGGTCACTACCAGGTTCGTTAAATGTTCATTGATGTCTTCTTGCCAGTGAATAAAAAACATGAAAGCAGAATAAAAGAACCACATAGAAAAAATGGAAGATGGTAGATACGTGAAAATAGCATTAGCATGATCGACAAGAGACTTAAGAAAGTAATTGTTACGTTTAAGATACTTTTTTATTGAGTAATTTCTTTCTGAGTAAAACAAACTTCCCCAAAATCAGCCCTAACTATTGAAAAAGTGTTTATTTAAAGCATTAAAAAAAAACTAAATCCAATTTTGATGAAAAGTATTTATTTTTCTTTGGCTGTTGCAAAATAGCAATCCTTTTATGTGTGTAAAAATAAATTCCAACGAATCACTATATAAATAGTAGTTTTTGTATGACATAATATAATGTCTACTCGAAATTTTTGTGTCATATATAGACAAGAAAGCGGATCTTTAAACGCCCACAATCGCGCCAAAAAACTTAATTTCTTCACATACCTGCGCAATTGAACATGAAGCAACGATTTAGCAGGTGTGAAAACTTCCATCTTTCTATACAACAAAATCAGCATCAAATGAACCGATATCTGAAAGATCGCAATCAAAACAGCGAGAAAAAGTGAATATAATGCAAGTTTCGGTTCTATGTGTAGTAGATTTTCGATGGTTTGCTAGCATATGTTCCAGTTAAATGTCGGGGAGAGAAAGTGTTGGATTACGTCAAAGAGATTGCAAGTAGTTTCAAGAACACGCGGACGATTATAAACTAGTCTTGATTAAGGTAAAGATCAAGAGTGGTTCGGCTACGTGATTGTTTATATGGTTTTTATTTAGAACTTGTACAACTAGAATAATGAAATTAAATGATGTGCGTGATGTTTTGTTAATAAGATTCAAGCATCAACAACAACAGCCATGCTAAGATTTCTCGTTTTTAATAGAAGATAAATCATCTCATATTTTTATATAGTTTAAAATCGATCTTTTAATCAACTTTGGAGTGCATTTTTGAGATTGAACTCATTACTGCCAATACCTCTTAACCACATAAGGGTTATGACCGATGCTATTCGTTAAGGAAATCGAAATGTCAACATAAATGTATTTTCAATTGAAATTGTGGTAAAAATCAATAATAAATGTAATAATTAATATTAGTGTGTCACAAAAAAATAGCTTATGAATAATACTGTCGCTTTTATTCATTTTATATTGTGAATTATTAATCATGTCGTTCGTAGTTCTGAATTTTCTTTTTTTAATGGCATATACATTAGCCAGTTGCAATGGATTCTCTACTCAGACAAATATACAATCCTAGCCTTACTACAAAATTAACGGATAATTAATAGAAGAAGGTATGATCATCCAGACATTTTTAATAGACAAACAAAACTGGACAATGGATAAGATGTTATAACATTTAGGATAAACGAAGGATGCAAATCTTAACTTGAAATCCACACGATCAGGAAAAGTTTCATGTTAGCTTAGAAATCTTATAGAACTTTCACGTTTCTGACAGGAAAACTATAATGTTGTGAGTCTGTAGCCAGCTGAGACTAAATAATAAATAGATTGATATAAGGTTGAATGCTCGAATAAATGAACTTTGATAAAATAAAGGCAGATATTGAGCACAGTTTTATTAATTAAAGATTTAATTAATAAAATTGTGCTCGATATCTGCCTTTATTTTATCAAAGTTCAAATATTAAATAGTGCATACATATTAAATTTAAATAAATTTTTGTAGAGAGGGTTTAAATGCTGAAACTTAAGACATTTAAAAAAGATGTGATCAAGATCACCCAGTTTACCGCAATATTTGCAATTATTGTCTTCAATTACATGTATTTTGAATAGATGACTTAGGTCTCACGCTAATGTTCTTCTTAACAGGGTAAGTGCTTATTCAATCTTCGGTATCTTCTAAACATTACAGCGACGTTTTTATAAGAGGTCCAATTGTTTTTTCCGTTTGAAGTAGCCTTCAATAATCATAGCAAGGGGGTTAAAATTGGTGGAGAAATCAATAATATCATCAGGTACTCCAATGAAGAAATAGTTATTGAAGAAAATAGGATTTCGTAAATGCTCTGTTATAAATTGTAAAAATTCAACAAAAAATAGTAAATTAAAGTTCTGTCGAAGACAATATCTAAGCCTAACATATGCAGCAGCAGTGTCATCAAACCGAAATAATCCAGTACTGCATAACGATTTTGCTGATCGATTTACAAATAAATTTCAACAAAACACATCAAATTGATCATTCTTTTTACTTTCGTCTACAATCATACTTATCCAAATTAAATTTTCAATTTCCAAAAACCTACGATACCTCTTCAATCCACAACCCTGCACCATGGATAATATCTAATCCTGCTGTCGACATCAGTCTAACAAACCTAAGAAAATCAGAGATATCATTAAACAAAGTTCCATACACTATTAAACAGATATGGCGTCAAAGCGTCAAAAAATGAAGACAGAGTTGGAGCAATTTAAAAGCAATTCTAGAGTTTTTAGCAATTCTAAAAGCACTATCCTTAATACAAAACAAAAACAAAGAAATATATATAATAATCACAGATTCTCTAAGTTCATTATCCTCACTGACTCAATTGTACTGTGACAACCCCCTTCTACTTCTTATTAAAAAAGAACTTAAAAACATTTCAAATAACAACATCCAAGTTCACTTTTTATGGGTGCCTTCTCATGTCGGAATTGAAGGTAACGAAGTTGTAGATAAACTAGCTAAAAACGCACCAACTAACCCGATGTCCGAAGAAAGTAACATATTGGTACAAAACGATTTAAAACCATACTTAAAACAAAAAATAACTCAAAAATGGCAACAAACTTGGAACAACACTCCATCAAGGCTATAAGAAGTCAACAAACATCCACATCTCTGAAACCAAAAATAAAAGACAGAAGAGAGCAAGTGATACTTACCTGTCTCCGTATCGGCCATACAAGACTTACTCATGACTATTTATTACAGCGCAAAAATAAACCAGTGTATGAAGTGTGCAACAGTGTTCTAATGGTAAAACATTTTTTAATACAGGGTCCTAAATGTAACAGTGAACGACTCAAATATAGCATACCCAACTCCCTAATAGATGCCCTAGAAGAAAATACAGATACCCAAAGAATATTTTCTTATCTTAAAGATTGTCAACTTCTTCAAAAGATCTAAAACATACATTGTAATAAACATACATATTATTCTTATTGTAAACTAATGTATATACCTTAATTGTATCAACTGTGACATTAATCTAAATACGCTAATGACCCTGTGTGGTTGATGCGTTATTAAAAAAAAAGTTCTGTCGGTTTCCAACTTCTAAACACAAATTAATGCAACGAGAAAAGTGGATTTATATCATAATAAAACATAAGTAGGTAACATAACCCAAATTCTGCATTCTTAGTCCCGATTTCGTAATAAGTTTGACGTGAACATTAAATTAAAGTATACTTTAAAGTGCAAATTTCAATAATAATCATGTTGGTTCAGGCTTATTTACAATTTTATTTGTGTTTTCAAATTTAAAAAAATGCTAATCAAGTTCTGATTCCGCCACCTAAAAGTTAACAGAAAAAAAATTAATTTTATTTAATCGGGCGTTAATGTCGCTCTAAAATATTGATATGATATGCAATTATTAATTGTATTTTACAGTGGATATAATAGTTTTTACAGTGGATGATAGAATCCAATTTTTATTATTGCATCTATATTATTAACAGATTTGAAATCTGAAAATTCAGCTGCATAGGTTTTCAATAGTGAACTTTTTAATGAAAATATTCGTGAGCATTTGCAATTTCCGCTTATGTCTGAAGTAGTCCCTAACTTCTATTTTATTTGCATTTGTTGTTAAATTATTGTTTCAAATAATCAAACCTTAGCGCAACCATTTACCTGTCACAGGGTGCAGATAGGCCAGTGATCAGTTGGCAAATCACTCGGGGTCTATGTTAAAATCCCTACTTTTATTGCGACTCTGAGATAGCGCGATCTACGAGGGCATTTATGACTCTGAGATAGCGCG
>NW_027313636.1:0-20540 GCF_040954645.1 Diabrotica undecimpunctata | reverse complement strand
CGCGCTATCTCAGAGTACACTGGCCTTATTAGTGTTTTGTATACGGTAACTTTAATTTTTGTGGGTAGTTTTGGGGCCATATGTTTCCTCAAGCCATAATAGCACTTATTGGCATGCACTATTCTTCTTTTAATTTCTTCGCTGCCATTGTTGTCTTTGGCCAGCAGCGAGCCCAGGTAGACGAAGGTGTCCACACCTTCTAGTTCTAGATCATCAATTAATAGTCTAGGTATCTGGTTGCCTGATCTAGTACAATACATATACTTGGTTTTCTGTCCGTTTATTTTTAATCCCATTCTAAGTGCAGACGCCCTTAGTGATCGAAATGTCTATGCCATCTGCATATCCTACCACTTGTACAGATTTATTAAAGATGGTGCCATTCGTATTAATATAGCACTCTCGAATTACTTTTTTTAGTGCAAGGTTAAATAAGAGACACGACAGTCCATCTCCCTGTCTCAGTCCATTTTTACAATGGAAGGGTCAAAGCATAAATCACCATTTAAAGAATGTTACTTGGCAAAAAACTAATCTACGAGGATTTCAATTATTTGCTAATTCAAATCGAAGGAATCTTGAATTCCAAACCCACGTGTGCACTCTCTAATGACCCAACTAACCTAACGCGAATTACTCCTTCCCCTTTTCAAGTTTTTGTGCCTTAGCACAAACACTTCTGTGTTTTCTTATTAATTGGTGCATTTAAAGATTGATCTAAATATATTACTATTTTACATTTAATATTTGTTTTCTATCCTTGCAAGTTTCTGTGGGAAGCCTTTAATATACGATATTATTGGAATAATTTCTTATTAGTATTTTAATATCTTGTTAATTTTCCTATTATTCTTTTTACCTTATTCTATTACTTTATCTATTTCTAATGAGTGTAGAGTAATAAAATCTCATGAAGTATTCAAAAGCGCTACAGGGTAATCAGTCAATAATCCGTCAATAAATTCCGTCCGCATTGCAAAATTCTGTCGTTTCATAAAGAGCAGGTAGGTATCACCCTGTTTTAAGGGATTAGTCCATTGTTATCGACAGATAAACACTGAGCCAGAGGCGCGCTAGTGGGTTAATTAACAAAAGAATATGCATTCTTAAAAATCATATTAAAGGAAATAAAAATGTAATACAGCAGAACAGTGTTATTAAAAAAATATAAAATGTAACAATAAAATATATACGAACCGAAATCGGGAAATACTCACAAACACACACGAATGAACTTTACATATTGAAACACTTGTGGGGAGTTTAAATCAATTTATTCACAAAAACTACAAAAACTTTACTGGATACGTTATTACAATTCTACATCACTATAGTCTTCATCCGAAGAACTGTCATCATCCCCTGGTGTTATAATTATAGGGTCAACCACCTGATCGACCAAGTTGTCCAGTTCCCACATTTTATCTTCCTCTTTTAAAACATGCTGGATTGCTTTTTGCCAGTTTTCTGATGTGATTTCCATAATGGCTTGATCAAACAATACCTTGACATCTTTCATTTTAAATGTGGTATTGTGCCTTGCAACATAACGCGCTATCTCAGAGTATATAAGTTCTATGGGATTTAATTCGCAATGATATGGCGGTAGGCGTAGCACAGTTACTTTATACTTTTCTGCTACATCTTCTACGGCATATTTTATGAAGCGAGATTTATGTTGTTTTACTACGGCTAGTAGTTCCTTCTTTATTGAATTCGTCTCAAACTGAATACCTTTATTTGACAGCCAGTTAATAATTTCTTTTAGCAAATTTTAACATTTCCCCGAAGTAGTCTTCGAAGACATCCGAATTCATGTCCTCATGATAATCTCCCGTCCGACACGACTCAAAGCTTAACAAACCTTCTTTTAAAAATCCTTCTTCGCTTCCAATGTGAGCAATTATAAGCCTCTTCCCTTTTCCCGAAGGCACTTTAATACCCGTCGAAAGGCCTTCTATGAAAGCTTGGCGAGCACTTGTTACATTTTTATCTTGCCACATTTTTTGGACTATATAACCTTCGTTTATCCACGTCTCATCAAGATAAAAAATTTTCTTGTGCTCTCTGCGGTACTGTTTTATAGTTCTCAAATATTTTCGTCTCCAGCAAATGATTTCATCACTTTCCAGTAATAGTGCCTTTCGATTGTGCTTTTCCCAGGAAAAATTCATACTTTTTAAAGTTTTCCATAAAAGTTTTCTGGATATCAAAGGAATATCGTTATCTTGGCTTATCTCCATTAGTATTTTGTCAAGGGTGGGTATTTCCTTTTTAAAATAAAACGAATGAACTTTTCTTCGAATGTCACGTTTGGTGTCTTCACCTAAGATTTTTATTGGTCTTCCTGATTTTCTCTTGCATGGACTTAACTGGCCTGATATCTTTCTTTCTCGCAATAATTTAAAAATCGTGGACTGTCCAATTCCAGTCATTCGGGCACATCGCTCAACACTTTCTTGCACAGACAAACTAGGGTGATCGTGTTTTATGCAATCATATACATTTAAAATTATAACTTTTTCACTAACAGATAGCGGAGAATTTTTTACACCTCTTTTCTTTGGAGTAAATGTCGCCTTTTTATATCTTTTTCACTATTTCTATATCACAATATTACTGTACGTTTAATTGGTGTAGTAACAATTACTAACTCGAATGTCGAATGTCGAATGATAATAATAAAATAAAAGAGGGATTATAAATGAAACCTCATTACGCGTTATTAGTCTTCATGTTGATTTATTTTAGTTCTTAGTAATATTAGGAGGTGCGTCATACCCTTATCAGTTTCTTCTAATGCTTTTATTCGTTCAGTAAGGAAGTGAATTTGTTTTTATAAATAAAAATGTAATTAGCTTTAATGACCATATAATGGAATACGAGTTTGAAGAATAAGTTAATCGAAAAATTAAATAAAATTGGTTATCACAAAATATCCAAAATATGATATTTAGAGGTACATCAATTTTTGACGACGAAGTTGACATCCGTCCATTTGCCTACGCCCATGACGACACCGAAATTCAGGCAAATTTTATGACACTTCATGATTTATTACTCTACACTCATTTGAAACCAATTATAGATTTTTGTAAGTTATTTTGAGAAAAATGCATTTGAACACGATCTAACTAAAATACTAATGACAACATTTGAAAACAGTTAAAATATTTCTATTTTTTATATATAGGAAATTATAGCTTTACCGTTTGCACACAATCATGATGAAACGGAAAAAACTACTTTATTTTCGACAAGCGAACGAATTCGGACCATGTAAATGTGTAATAAAAAGAGAAAAACTGCCTCGTTAACACGCGATATATAAAAATACTGCCGAATGGATCTTAATTTAATTGTTCTGCCAATTAGTATAGAACAAACTGTAGAATTTTAATTGTATTGTGCTGTTTTATTAATTGCAACTTCGTAATTTGTTAGCAGCGCTTCGTACGGGACTAATGAAGCCGTAATAGTTTTACAGAGTTCGAAACGCATCAAAAAGTCCCATTGCTGTAGAAAATTTTCCAATTAGGCTCACTTATAAATTACTGTCCTGCCTAACTTCATGCGGGGAATCATTTATCTAAGGATGCAACTTCATTTACTAATGAGAGGATATTTGATTCACTTAAATATTATTGTTTTTTTGTGACAATGTTTAGTTTCTTTCTGCTTTTCAATATGTAAGATTATTAGATATTAATGCCTTCATTGTTGCCTTATGTAATACCTTGGTATAAAGCTTATTTTACATTTACAGTAGACTGTTTTTCAGCGAAAATAGCTTTTAATACATTCAGATGCATACAAACGTCTACTTTGAAATTAATTAAATTTTGGTAGAAAATAAATTTTTGACCAATTTAGATTTTTTTTTGAAAAATAAAAAAAAATTGGGGTGCCAATCAAAATTTTCAAAACTCCTGCACCCCCGAACTTCTGAAATTAATTTTCTGCTAATGCAAGGGAAACTCTGAAAGTATGTGTGTTTGCCGACAAATAGGCCTCAAATGCTCAGCAGTGTACCTTAATAGTTTTGATGAAACCTGCAGTAATATCATGGAAATATTATAATTAATCGAACAATTCGAAGATGAACTACTGACAATGACGCCAATTCTAACTTTCATTCTTTCGCAAACGTTCACTTTCGATACTGAATTAGATCCTGAACCGCAGCCTAGACCGTCAAAGAAAATGAAAAAACAATAGCTGGAAAACAACTTTTTTAAAATATCATTATCCTCAATATTATCTCGCCTAGAAATTGTCAGTGAATTATGTCTAATGGGTACACCACTTAAAAAAACGCGCCTCCAGACTCTACCTCATAGATGGGAAAAAGGTCGATAAACTAATAATACTATAAGAATGTTAATAAAATAATAGATTATATGAATAACAAAATATATAATAACAAACTAAGCCTAATGGTTCGTTTTTATCGTATCCATATGAGTATTTAAGAACCTGGTCAACAAAACCCTCTGATATTATTGCTCTGATGTCATTTTATCGCAAAAATACCAGAAAACAAGTTATAAGGCCCAAAAAAATTGTTTGAAACTTTTAGTTATTTTTGTTAAACCTTTCCAGCCCAAATTATCTTATTTTTTTCAATAAATTTTGTTGAAAAAAATGTATGTTATAAGAAAACGATACAAGAAAAAGTAATTGTTGATAACTTTTGTAAAAATGTTGCATCCTCCAGTATTCAAACTTAAAAAAAAGGGTACACGTAAACTCAACACCAATTAGCATAAATACACTCGTACATAGTATAAACTCATCACTGCCATAAAACTAGGGATTTTAAAATAGACCCCGAGAGATTGGTAAACTCATCACTGGCATACCTGCACCCCGTAGCAGGTATAGACCATAAACCCCTTGAAAACCGCTAAGAGTTGGTAATTTGGCAGAATAAATCTAAAATAGATGTATTAAAATGCAAATGCAATTCATTGGTTTTTATTTGGGAATTCCACAAAATTTAATTGATAGTTACCTATAACTATGGAAAAGAAACATTTTCTTTTCGCATTATCCTTTCTTCTCTCATTTCTCTCATTTTCTTCATTTCCCTTGTTCCTTTTACGTGGATAGTGAACTGCTCATTGATTACGTTTTGAGCTAACGCGGACGAAAAATAATATTTATTAATAATATCAAATTTCAGTTGCTAAAGAATCTAAAATCGAATTGCCTCTTGTGGACTTATGCGACGAAAGGTAAATGTCATACAACTGGTGAGTAGATTTTATACTGTTTTTTTTTTTAGTTGTTTCGCACTGGTGGCGGATCATTCTGATCAAACAGAAAAAAAACAGCTTAATTAAGTTCTTTAAGTCAACTGTACAAGATGTTTGTTGTAGACAAGGCATAATAGTAGTTTGTTGCTTTAAGTAGATTACCCTTTTTGATATTACATTCTTAGATTTCTGATTAAATTGTTAAAGTCACATTGTCACAGTTTTAGATTTTAGGTAGATCATTCTAAAACATTAAGTATCTCAAAAAGTTTGCCAGATACTGCGTTGACTTTTCACCTATGGATGCGACGCAAAAGATTTTTTTTTATTATGATAGTTTTACATCAGACACCAGTTTGATTGCTGGTTAAATTTTCTGGATTTTAATTGCAATAAGAATAAGAAAATTAATATTTACAAAACTGTTGACAGATATAAACCAAAGTAAGTATATAAAATATGTATGTTACTTTATATTCTTTTGGCTACCCACATAGATTTCCTGATTTTTCAAATTTTCATAGTTTTCTTCATTTTCATATTGACAAAAATTTTAAATTCAGTTTCATGTTTCAAGTTTTTAAGACATTTTAATTTTTTGTTGTTTTCACAGGATAATGTTTCATCATGTAGGTTTTGACCGTTTATAAAAGCCAGGAAACTGTACTTTTTGATTCAGTCTGTCATAATAAATAGCTGGGGACTATTTCCGATATAAACGGAAACAGCACATGCTCATAAATATATATTTTCATTATAAAGTACACTATCGAAAACCTGTGCAACTGAATTTTCAGATCTCAAAACCGTTTAAATTGGCAGATATGTCTAATATTCCACACCGTACGAAATCCGATACTGATATCTATTTTAAAGCAATTTGCCTAAAATAATTTCTAAATTTAATAAATTATCACATAAACGAGAAGTGTAACAGGTAACTGGCAATCTTCTGCATTAGAAACCATCGCCTTGGGGCAAAAATGCTGGTGATGAGTATACCTATCTGCGGTGATGAGTTTACCTATCTCCAAAGGATGCCGGTGATCACGTCCAAAAAAAATTGATCCCATTTGGAATCATCTGCGTTGGTGGTACCTGAATTATCCATTTATAAAACACTTGATATAGTGGTCTGGTAAAAAATTGACTATAATAGGAAATACGTTTATTATTGCACTTATACTATTAATAATTTAATTTTTTACATGAAAACTATAAAAACAATTTTTATTATTATTATTGTTTAAACATAAAAAAATATTGCAGAACATTTTATTCTAGAGTCAGACTTTATACATAATTTGGTGCATTACTTGTCTCTTATTTGGTGTATTCTCTTCCGACACGAGAAAACGAGGACGTCCTCGTTTTCTCGTGTCGGACTTTCCAGCTTTCAGTAACGCATGTCCAACTTGAGATTTCAATTGGAGAAGGTTGATGTGTTTCACTTGTTTTTGTTTGCAGTGTCTTCGATACAGCAATCAGGAGTTGACAATACATGTGTATCAATAAGATTAAATATTATTCTCAAATAGAATCTTTTTGGTTTGATTTTGATTCTATATAGTTCCACAAGCATGTCATGCAAATCCACACCTCCCAACGAAATATTATATTCTGTGACAATTGCTGGCCGTTCGATTTCTACATAGGTTTTGCTCTTGTTGCACCATCTCTTCACTTTATCAAGAGGATATTTTCCTATATAGTTCGATGCTAATATGACGGACTTACCATTTGAGAGCAGTAATATTTTTTTCTGACTATTTTTACATCAGAGGTTCCACGACCTTTTGCCATTGGAACTTTGTCTTCTGAAAAAAGACAACCTGCCAGCCGCCCACTTCTTACAGTCCCTGCAGCAAGGAAGCCCCGTTCTTTCAGACTAATAAGTAGATTATAAGATGTGAACCAATTATCCGTGAAAATCTTGAAATTCATGTGGTTTGGCAGATTTCTGACCAACTTTAGTACTATTTCCCCACTAATTCCAAGACCTGATTCATCTTGGAACTGTTCCTTTCCCCACATATATCTCAAAATCGTATAGTATGCCGCTGCGTCCTGCTCTTGCAAAAACTTTTATGCCCCATTTATGAGGTTTATTTTTTAAATATTGCTTTAGATTACTCTGTCCTTTGAACGGTATAATAAACTTATCGATGCTGTTGAATTCCTCAGGTTCTATCTTATTCATATTTTGCTGAACTTTTTCAATGAAAGGTTTTGCTTTATATAATTTGTCATTGTTGCTAAAAAAGACTTTAACATATGCTCGCAGTTTATCAAAACGATTACGTGACATGATATCAGCTATCGTATTATATCGCGTTTCTTCTGCCCAATACATTCTATACGAAGGAACACGAACAATTCCACTCAATACATGTATGCCTAACAACTGCTCTATCTCTGCTGCATTTGTATCAATATTTTTACTGATTTTTTGCACAGAATAAAGTTTGTCTGCTTAGCAAAATTTTGAATAATATCATCGTCACAAAACATTTTAAAATATTCGAAAGGCGTATAAATATTTTCATCAACCGAAAAATATCACCACTGTAATTCCTATTTACATCAATTAAATTGTCTGTCCAAGTTGATTTTTATATGCTTTTTTTTCTTGGCATGACTTGTCTGAGGCTCTTCTGTAATTTTTTTTTCTTCCATATTCTCTGTAATTTGGGGTGTTCAAGCTATCTTCAACAATATTTTTCAATAATTCTTCTATTTGAGTTTCTTCAATCATTTCTTCGTCCAAAGTCTCTTCCTCATTATCAACATCAAATTCGATATCAGAATCAGATATTCGTCAAGAAGACCAACTACTTCTTCCTGGGACAGATTTTGCAATTCCCAAAAAGAAAGTTTGGTTTTGGTAGTTTTGAACACACGATCCATCTGAAATAAAAAAGTATATTGTGCTTTTGTATTTTATTGACAGAAACAATATTCACACGACTTCCCTTTTACCCCGATACAACTGTTTAAGCAGCTATATACAAAATAAGTGCGAAGCAAGTGTTGTTTCAAATAAATATTCTATTTACTTTAAGATAAATTCTCAACTTTCTTTTTTTGACGTGACAACGTCTTAAATTAGGTTGTGGCTCGGAGTCATTTAAGAAAAAGTGTAACGCCCGCTCACGTCTGTTACAGTGAGTCACCGAACGAGAGAGAGGCCCGCCGGACCGGCGAATGCCTTGCGTCTCTCTCCCACTCAAACATGATCGGTCCGCTGCGCGCGGCACTAGAGAATTAGGCGCGTTGAATCGCTAAAGTTGAAAATCGTTGAAAGTATCGTCAGCTGTGTCTGTAGTGAAAATGTGGAGTGCTTACAGTGTCCTATTTTAGGGGGAACCACCAATATCAGATATAATTTTAGGAAATTACCTAGGGACCTATATTCTTTTATAATATTGCCTATGGATTTATCCATTTAATATTGAGCAATGATTGTAAACATTCTTTATAGTTTAAACTTCAATGAAAATTATTAACTGTGTCTAAAGACATATATGATATGAGGTATTTTACCCAAGAGTATTAAGTATAATGAATATATATAAAAACATAATTTTGTTTTCTTAGGATTTAACATTTTGTCAGCACATTATCTCAAATTCACACTTAAATCAATATGTTTTTACTATTAGGTCTGTTGAATGTTTGTTCTTTACACAAAATTTAGTCTATACTTCATATTTATTAAAGGCGGTAAAATATACATTACAATTCAGTTGTTTATAAATCACTTTCAAAGCATAAAGAACCTTTTAAGCTTTGTTTATATTATTTTGTGTATATTAATTGAGTTAATTGGAGTAGCCCACTTTGATACAAAAATACAGTCAATTTATGGATATTTCAAGGTGACAATCTAAAAAAGCTGATTTCCTCCCATGCATTTTATTAGAAACACTTGAAATTTAAAAAAAATTTAAAAATCGTAAGATGTAAGACCTTAATCGTGAGATCGTGAGATTTGTCTTCAATTCGTGAGTAGATTCGTCATTTACAACAACTACAACAATAAAGGTAAATAATTGTACACTAATATTTCATTATCGTAAACTATGATTGATTGATTAATTGTTAGATTGACACAAAAGTTGAGAAACTGAGTTTATAGCGGCAATTCCTTGTTCCTATTGTGCAATTTAATAATATTCATATCAATAAATATTCTACCGAGAAAAAGACGTTGTCACGTAAAATCTTCGCCCGTAAAACCGACTTTACAGGCAACCGATTTTTTTTTTAATTATTTCTGAATTATCATAACCAGTATTGGTTGTAAAGAAAAACTTTTCTGGTACTTTTTGCTCACTTATTAAAAAAAGTATAATTTTACATATTTTTTTTTTTTGTCGAGTGAGCTTATTTTATTCATACTCTACAAATTTATGTTTTCCTGTTATTTGTAGCTATAAATTTCGCTAAACCTTCCTACAGAAAGCTCTTCTTGCGTTTCTGCCTACGAGTTCAAAACGCATTAAAAATTGAAGCGACCATTAGAAAGAGAAATAATAATCGACCAGTGAATTTACGATCACAGATTCAAAATTTATTATCAATTTCATTACCTTAATAGTAGCATATTTCACTTAAGAAAAATGGAGTCTGTGACGGCAAAAAGATATCTTGTAATAACAGGTTGTAAATTAGTAGTATAACTCTCTCAGTGTTGCCTATAAAACAAGAAAAGCTACAAGCACGATTTAGATGTTCCATTACGATATTTTGACTCGATGAAGAATTGCTCTTATTTGAGAATAATACGTTTTTATTATACGATGACGAGCAAAACTACGAACTAAGGAAATCTTTCGAAGTGATACAGTCTAGAAAAGTCTACAAAAGTGAGTTTTTATGGGAATTTTGAATAATCTAGCAAGTCTTTTAGGTAATATATACCTATAGAAAGGAAACTTTATACTATACTATACAAACACTATATAAATGTAAATATCGTATTCTCAAGAAATTGAAAAGAAATGATCGAAAATTAATTAAGGAATCGTTACTTTAAACATTATTCTGGAATCTTTTAATTACTAAGTTAATGAAATTAATGAATTTAAAAATTGTTGCACCTTGAGGACATGTAATAAAATTTAGTGATCACTAAAGCTCTGATTTATAGGCAACCAAAATTGAAGAAAAGGCGCCTATATAGGCAAAGATTTTTATTAAAAAAGGCAGGAATAATAACATTTAGGCAAAATATAGGCAATAAAGGAATATAACTTATTATTTATTGTACAAAGTGAATTAACGTAATATTAACTTAAGGCAGGTATATTTACACATCATAATCATAACATCAAGTATAAATAAACTAGTAACTAAATAACTGTAAATTAATAATTAAACATTGTAACCACTTAAAATTTTATCATTAATAGAAACAACTAAATGTTTTTCATATTTTCGGTCTTAAAACTATGTCTTCGATCACTTAAAATTAATTTGTACATTGAAAACGAACGTTCGACATCGAAAGATGTAATTGGAGCATATTTCAGAGCGGATAATAAATTTCAATAAAGTACTTTTTTCTACTTGAAATCTGAGAATTAAAAAAAAATAATTAGAATTCTAAAACCGCTTTAGAATTTAGTTATGTTGTGGGACGAGAAAAAAAGAGAAAAAATAAAACTTACCGATTTGCCGCATGGTTTACAAAATGCTCCATCTCCTTCTAGAGAAAGTTCCGAATAAGGTGCGATCCATAGCCTTAATTTAGATGTCATCTTTTTACACAAATGTCTATAATAACGCGTTTTAAAACGTGTTCTTTGCTTTTCGGTATGCGGTAAACTAGGATATAGCAATTTGTGACTAAACTCTGATACAGTAACCGATTGTACAACTGATAGTGATAATAAACTAATAAAGCTTAGGGATTTCCAAATAGTTAACCCTCAAGTCTCGATCAGGTACATTTTCCTAGAAATCTGTTATATAAACAACCATTGATATTTTATTATTGACCCAAAATTTTATTATAGAATGGTTTAGTAATAGAATAATATCATGGGTAGTACCATGAAATTTTAAAAAAGGCACAAATAGGCGGAATTTACGAAAAAAGGCAAAAAGTGCAAAAAACAATTATAATAGGCAAAAAAGGCATTTTGCCTATAATCCGAGCTTTAGTGGTCACCATATTTTTTTTAACTAAACGCTAATAACATTTAAATACAGGTGAGAAAAACAGACAAATATATACATATAAATTAATCAGAAATAGTTTGACCGTACTTATAATATGAATAGTCCTTTGTCACAAAGAAAAATAAAGTATGAAAATGTTACAAATCACTGACAACGGGATTTAGTGTCTCTACTTGTAAAACTCTCGGCTTTTGGGTCGAATAAAAGAAAATAATAAAATGTGTCGCAAGTTCATATTGGCACGTGTCTGAGAGGTATGTTCTCAGGTAAGTATGCAGTAGTTGTTATGGACTGGCGCCAATAAACAATTCGGCGGTTGTGTCAACAGAAACACGCACAGTGTTACAGGTAATACAGCGGCAGAACGGAATCAACTATAGACGGTATTGGATATATGGCCGTAGGATGCAACTAATCGACGGCATAATATGCCTAATCAGTGGCAGAATGTAACTAAAAGTTGTAAGCGGTACTGAATATACGGCAGTATTTGGTGGTAGTAGAAATATAAAGTATGAGGTATTATGTATTATGTGTGAAGGTAAACAGAAGTGACATCAAGTGTATAATTTAAAAAAAACCGAAATTAGTGGTACATTTACAAGACAGAATCTAAATAAACGACTTACTGCCAAGTTAACCTGCTTAACTCGAAGGCTGGTCCCCAAATAAAGTAATAGTTTTCGAAATACGTATAAGAGCTTAAATTTTCTCTTGGCCCATTCGAGATTGGCCCTAATTATACTTTAGAATTGAGGGGCGACTCGGGTGAAAGGGACTAAATTGATTTTCGGACGTTTTTTAGAAAGCCAGAGAATTATACCTGTTCTTAGAAGTGAAGGGTTAGTGGAGAGACAAAACACACAAGCTATTGAGTTGATTCTGAGAAGGGAAAGGGTCATAAGAGAACCATAACTTCCCTAAAGAACAGTAAGTAATTCTGGTAAACAATATATGACCTAATTCCATAACATCGACAAAATAGACAGTAATATAGCTCCAACAACTTGTAAGAAAACTTTTAATAAAGGGAAAAAGTTGTAATAGTCGTTGTTATCTTTAATTGAGGAGACGACGTGACGTCTAAAGAAGATACCACTGACACCAAAATTTATCTCACTTGCAATATGTATTAACATAAATATATTATAATTTAAAGGACAGTTGATTTTATGGCAAATTGACAATATTTCTATAGTCTTAATATAGTCTTAAAACTTTGTTGGTATATAACACTCAATTATAATAGTAGCTGAGTCAATGCGGGGTATAAAATATTAAGCAATCTTAATGACATCATTTTTAGAATTATTCATATTATGATGCTTTAAATTGTTTGACCTTAATAATTAGTCCAACAACCTCTTGAAAATAATGGTCCGTTGATCTTTCTACTTTTTATAAAGAGGAAATTATTCAATTAAATTTTATGTTTATTGTTTATTCATATATTCAACTATTATTTTAATATTATACGTGTAATAATAGATGTCTTTTTTGTTTTCAGAGATCAGAAAACGTTGATTTGTCCTTAAGCATACCGCAATCAAATTTCCAATCGAACGGATACGACATGGGCGATCAGGTGAGTTTTATAAAAACTAAATAAAGAAAATAAATAGACACATAGTAATTTTAGTTTTTCGAATCTCTCTGGTAAACAAAACAAATTATTTACTTGACGGTGTCTAAATATAAAGATGTTACCACTTAATATTCCATAATGCTAAAAAGAACTAAATTTTCACAATAACTACGAAAAATATGCCTATAATAGAGAGCAATCAATAAATATAATAGATCTGTTATGGACACGAATAATATGCATGAAAATTCAACAGCTTATAACATAAAGAAAAGGAAAAAGAAATCTCACAAGAATGTGGCAAGATTATATAGAGAAAAGAAACAGTTACGGTTGGAATCTATTCAACCCAAACGAAATACCACCTACCACTGAAGAGGTTGTCCAAGCCATTAAAAAGTTTAAAAATAATAAAGCACCAGGAACTGATCAAATTTGTAATGAGCTCTACAAGAATCTTGGCGATGCCCTGGTACAAGCACTTCATAAACTTTTACTTCTTGTCTGATAAAATGAGACAGAGGTATAACCCTGTTAACAACTGCTTACAAAATACTAGCATATATTCTCTACGAACGGCTACAAGTTTACACAGTTGGCATAGTTGAAAAATACCAGGTCGGATTTACTCCAGAAAAATCAACAATTGATCAGATTCATTCAATAAGACAGATCTTCGAAAAAACATTAGAATTTAACATTAAAATCCATTATCTATTTGTCGACTTCAAGGCCGCATACGACAGTGTCAAGAGAACAGTACTATATCAATCAATACGTGAGTTTGGTATACCAGAAAAACTTATGCGATAAACGAGAAAGACAATGTCTAACTTAAAAGCTAGCGTTAGGATACAGGGGAAAAATCCTCGATCCTTTAAGATAAAGGATAGACTCAGACAAGGTGATGCCCTTGTGCTTGCCTCCTATTTAACATTGCCTTGGAAGAGGCAGTCCAAGACACACGAATAAGAAACAACGGTACTATTTGCTGATACAAATGATGATCACTGATGATTTGATCGATACAAATCTTAGCATACGTCTATGACATTGACATAATAGGGCAAGCGAGATGTTGAGCAATATTTCCTAGAATTGGAAACGGCGGCAAAACTGGTCGGGCTAGTTATCAACGAAGATAAAACCAAGTACATGTTGGTTACTGAGGATTCTATAGCTAATGAGGAAGCATTTGGAAGTCATATCTTTGAACGTCTTGATAGCTTCACATACCTTGACTTGCTAGTGACTACTACCAATAAAACAAGCGAAGAAATTAAAAGACGAATAAACCTTACAAATAGTGCATATTCAAACTTACTCAAGAAATATCCAAAAAAACCAAAATTTTTACCTACAAAACACTGCTGAGGCCGATCCTCACATACGGGGCGGAAACATGGACTCTAACGCAGAAGGATGAAAGACTTCTGGGAATATTCGAGCGTAAGATACTCCGCAAAATATTTGGAGCTATAACCTATCAAGGGCAGTGGCGCGATCAAGATTTTATTTCGACTTATACCCACTCTTTAATGAACCAGATCCACAGAGGATTGTCGAGCCAAAGATGATGATGATGACTACAGGAAAAATAAAATGGTGATCATTGATTTTGAGAAAGCGCATGACTGCGTACTTCGAGAGGTTCTGTGATATAGAAGATACTGATAAATTTTATATGAACGTTGAATTGCATCAGAGCTCATTGTTTGTTATTTATTCGTTTTATGTGTTGAATCATATAATAGGGTATTCTGAAACTGTTTTCTTGTGACATGTTTAAGTTAAATAGTGTATTTATCTGGAATTAAACCATTATATTCACCTGTAATTGTTAATTAATTGGCGCTTTGTTAAAGCCAATTCGATAGGTGACTTACTTGGTCTTGATTTTGTTGGTAAATAGCCGGTGTTTTGAATTTTTGAGGGTACTGTACAATTAATTGTGGTTTAATCCTATACAAATACAACATTTTTGACATTATAGGGGAATTTTTTAGTCCGAGAATTGTAGAGTTTGCGACCCATAGACTCCCTACGAGTTTTCTATGAAGGTTATTCCTGGATGATACTTTTTGCTTTGTTTTTTTTGAATGATGTTTATATGTAAGTGTTCTATCCAGTACTATTCCGAGATCTTTTGGACGGGATATGTTTTCTAGAGTAATTCCCCTCCACTATACTTTCAGCTGGCGGTTTGTGACGCTGTTTCAAATTGAAACGCGACAATTTGAGTTTTAAAAACATTATTGTCGTATAATTCGGACCTGCCTACGAGTAAACCTATCAATGAATCTGTTACAAAGACCAGATCAAGCACATCTTCGTAGATTACCGCTTGGTCACACGAAACTTAGTTGTATCATCGCTAAGTACCTTCATATACTTTGTCGTCCAAATATTCTCACCAAAATGTAATTTGAAAGTTACATTTTAACAATTGATTATTGAATTTTTTATTTGGGTCCACTTTTTCAAAATTTTTTGGAGATGGGAAATATTTTTCTCACCGCCCAAAAGCTTAGCATATTTTTATACCTAAAAAGGATTAACTAGCTATTTCCATATAATTATTTTATTGAAAAAAAAACATTCAGATAAATAATTTACTTTCCATGAAAGCTCCTAAACAAAGATACATTCACAAAGGTTTCTGGTATGAAGAACATACATATTTGGTTTTTGTTTCTGCTGATTTAGTGCTACAGAGCTCACACATTTTACAAGTTTTATCTTTATTTGGCATATAATGATTACCGACTTCAGTAAGTCTAATTTCTTCTGAAACTACTTGCTTATTTGATAAGAGCAATACAGGTCTGTTACGCTTCTGCGATTACAATTATTTGTAGAGTTGCTGTACCAAAAATCTACAAAAAGTAAAATATTCCTCTGTCGTGTTACAAAAACTTGAAAACGGCTTTCCGGAGTTTCATTAAAGTCAATCTGTTCACTAAAAATGTATTCAGACTCCACATATTGTGTTTTGTATTGTTAGTCTCGTTTTGGGACTGAACAACATATTCTGGGGATAAATTAGGCAGTACAATTTTATTTGCCATATCACCACTACCTGCGCAACAGCTTCTAATATTTTCAGAGATTTCAGAGTAGGCTATATAAGTAGTTTATAGAAGCCCCCACACGTTGAAGATTATCCAAATTCTAGATACCTGTCAGAAATTTGCTTACTTTACTTTATCGTGTCCGGACATGTGATTCATAAAATTTCAGTCCAGTATCGGGCTACGTCGGTTCCATCTTTGCTGGCGAGCCACAAATCTTCGAGGGTACATCGATGAAGACAGTTTCTGCGTGTAAGAAGATGTTCCATATTCTGTGTTTTTCCATAGTCACCGTTCACATCTCTTGGTCAATTTTTTCCCATTTTGCTATGTTTGATTTTATGGGAGCGACCTCCGTTCTTATCTTATTCATAGTTTTCCACGTTTTAAAGTCTAGGGACTGGCGGGTCCATTGAACCTGGGGAAAGAGGAAAATACTCAGGCGGTTCATCCTGCACAGTTCCAAGGAAGCTTTTCTTAGATTTTAGTCGCTTTCGTGGTGTTTGAGCTTTGTATAGGGCATGCCGCTCGTCCGCGATCTGTTTAATTTTCTCTATGTGCTCTGCAACGCCTCTGCGTGTTAAGGGGTTCTGCAAAACCCGCTGCTTTATATAGACTTGAGAGTGGCGTTGGTTTTATGCACCCCGTTACTATCCTGCATGCCTCATTTAGCGCAGTATCAACTTGTTTGGTGTGGGCAGATCTGCCCAAATCGGGGTACGCCTATTCAGCAGTTGATAAACACAGTGCCTGTGCCGTTGTTCTTAAACGCCAGGACGTGCGCCCCATTTACTTCCCGTTAGCTTTCTGAGTATGCTGTTCCTAGTTGTTACTTTCCCTCTCGTTTTTGTGCAATATTGTCTGTAGGTGAGGGACCGGTCCAGAGTTACTCCAAGATATATAGGTTGGTTTATGTGTTCTAATGTATTACCATTCCACGCAATTTGGAGTTTTCGCTTGGCTTCTTTTGCGCGAAGGTGGAAAGCGCAGACTTGGGTTAGAAATTCGCTGATTAGTTGATGACAGAAACAGATACAGTGGAAAATATATTCCCGCTTAAAAATTATACATGAACATTTTAGACAGTGGGAATTATGTTTTCCACTAATATATCTCATTATAAACTTCTCAAAATAGCTAAACTGGTTTTATAAACAAGTAATCATAATAAAGAACCATTATATTACATAATTTATATAAAATAAACTTTATTACATAATTCTTGATCTACTAATTTAATTCTCACAAACCTGCACAAAACAAACAGCAAATTGATGAAAAAAACCCAAGTGTTACTTAAATATTAATTAACATCTGTACAAATTTCATATCTAAGAAGTTTGTACTTTAACAATATTTGGTAAGATGGCAGCACTGATACTGTTTGGAAATGCTAGTTCCTATTGCTCATAAAACGAATATTTGATGGTGGGAATTTATTTTCCCACTATCTATAGTGAATAATCAAACAAATTATTCCAAAAATCAATAAATATGATATTATATAGAATAATAGGAAAGAGATAAGTCTCACAGTTGGTTTAAGAAGAGACTAATGTAATTATTTTTTTATCATGTGTTTTTTTTGCTTTTGCGTACCTGATTTATCTTTTTATAGCTGTTTTCTTTTGAAGTAGCTTTTTTACCTATTAATTCAACTTATAACTCTTTTCTACTTGTTAATGACTAAGAAATGATAATTTAATCAAAAACTCATTATGTCAATTCTCTTTTTTACCAATTTTGATGTAATAAATCAAAAAAATATGATTAAGCGACGGTTTTTAAAAGTTTACTCGTTATCTAGATGATATTATTTAGAGTTTTAATTTTTTTTTAAATAACTTTAAAAACAGTAAGTTAAAGTAAGTTTTTGGTTATTCTAAGTGATATTCTCAGTTTTGAAGAAGATTTAGATGTACTAAAAACTATAACTACTTCTAGTAAACTTTTTGCACACAAATTAAAACCAAGATGACTCAAATATGTATACATGACCAACACGTACTTCATTAATATTGAATGTAAAAAATTAAAAAAAAAAACGATAGCAAAAGAACGAATGAAAATATTCACAGAATCAATAATATGCAGTTTTTTCTAAAGACTAATAAACGTCTCTAATCATTGACAAAAATATTACAAAAGAAATCTGCCTTGGAGTGGTGATTATACTTGATAAATCATGTGAATATTTGTTTGGTGTAGTTACGTCTATCTATTTTCTATTAAGAAAGCGATCCAATATTGCCTTGTGAACAATAATGATTACTTTTTGCTTATCCCCGACTTCCTCTCGGGACTGCTGGGTGGAAGAGGAAAGACTCAGTTCCCCGAAACGTAGTCGAATCGCGTCGCAAACGCCACACTTCGGTGACCTCGACAACTAACTATAATAGAGTTGCGCTGAATACTCGTTCCCGTAATTTATTTGGCAGCTAAGAAATATGGCCCATAACTTCGTATGAAAATAAAGAAGAATTATTTGGACATTATAATCAGCTCTTACTCATTTTTATTGCTTTTCTTCTTCCCTTGAGGATTTATTATAGTCGCGGCTAATTAATACTCGATTTTAAAATGAATTCTCTGTTTTTCTATTGGGTTTTAAAAGGATAAACTTAATTTATGGTAGCTCCGGATTATTGGGAACAATGCTACAAATTACAAATTTATATTCTTTGAAAACATGGAACTGAAGTTTAAAAAATATTAGATTGAATGTTGTAATTTCGACTCATTTTATCTGTAATTACTAAAGCTCGGATTTATAGGCAACAAAAATTGAAGAAAAAGGCGCCCATATAGGCAAAGATTTTTATTAAAAAAGGCAGGAATATTAACATTTAGGCAAAATATAGGCAATAAAGGAATATAACTTATTATTTATTGTACAAAGTGAATTAACGTAATATTAACTTAAGGCAGATATATTTACACATCATAATCATAACATTAGTATAAATAAACTAGTATCTAAATAACTGTAAATTAATAATTAAACATTGCAACCACTTAAAATTTTATCATTAATAGAAACAACTAAATGTTTTTCAATATTTTCGGTCTTAAAACTATGTCTTCGATCACTTAAAATTAATTTGTACATTGAAAACGATCGTTCGACATCGACAGATGTAATTGAAGCATATTTCAGAGCGGATAATAAATCTGGCATAATTTGAAATTCCTCGGAAAATGTCCCATTCAAAACTTTAGCAACATTAGATAAAAACGAAAAACCTTCATTCTTGTCGAAAACATATTTTTCATTTTTTTTAAATTAATTGACCGTTACTTCCAGGTGCCGATTTAATTTTCGTCTTTAAATTATCTATTAATTTTACTGACTCACATAAATTTATCTCTTGTTTTTCTAATAAGGTACTTGTGGTAACTATTAATTTATAATTGTCATTGATATAAGCGAGTTCCTGTTTCAATTTGGGATTTTTTAATATTTTTTTTTGCTTCTCGGATGGCTTCGATAATATCATCATCAAATTCTGACATAACTAATTCTATTTCATTGCAGTGTTCAAAGTAAAAAAAACTGCTTCGAGCCAGGTTCCCCACCTTGTAATTACTGGTTTAGGTGGCAAAGGGACACCGGGAAGTCTTTCTTTATATATTTGCACCCTCAACGGAGCCTTTACAAAAACTTTTTTCATAAAATTTATAAAATTATTTACCAACGGAAACTGATTTCTTATTTCTTCGGCAATTCTATTTACCCCGTGGGCTACACAAGTGCAATGAATCAAATTAGGATAAAAAATCTTTAAATTAACAGCAGCTTTTAACATATATGCCGCAGCACCTGAAAGCATTAAAACTATTTTACTCACTGGTATAGCGTTGGGTAAAAAGAGGTTTGTTGTATATAAACTATCTTGTATAAATCGACTTATTGTTAAATTGTTTGTTTTTTCCAATTCTTTAACGGCAACTAAATAAGGTTTTCTCGCAAAGTTTTCGTTCAAAATTCCAATCATTAAATTAGCTATATACCTGCCGCATACATCTCTCGTTTCATCCACGATAATATACAAAAAATTGCCCTCTAACCTCCGCTTAATTTTTGAAACACATTCCACATAACATTTTTCCACAGTATGTTTTCTCAATGTACTCTCCTCCGATAAGGATTTATTAAGATATTTTTGTGGGGTTCCACAATGCTGGTCAATAAAGTACTTTTTTCTATTTGAAATCTGAATTAAAAAAAAAATAATTAGAATTCTAAAACCGCATTAGAATTTAGTTATGTTGTGGGACGAGAAAAAAAGAGAAAAAATAAAACTTACCGATTTGCCGCATGGTTTACAAAATGCTCCATCTTCTTCTAGAGAAAGTTCCGAATAAGGTGCGATCCATAGCCTTAATTTAGATGTCATCTTTTCACACAAATGTCTAAAACGTTACTCTGAGATAGCGCGT
>NW_027313635.1:0-20545 GCF_040954645.1 Diabrotica undecimpunctata | reverse complement strand
ACGCGCTATCTCAGAGTGGTTAACAACTGGGTTAAAACAAAGGACTTATATAACTAACTTTTTATGTTTGAAATATATACACTGTTACCATAATACATTTAGAAATTCAATTTCATTTCACGTATGTGGCGAAAAATTATTTCATATATCGTCGGTATACTGCGAAAACCAGGTAAATGTCGGAATACCGAAATCGAGAAAAAACGTTTTTAAAGCTTAGTTTTTTATTGTGAATTAAGCAGTCAGCTAGTTTTTAATATCAGGTGTTCTAGTGAAAGATGCATATATCTGAAACGATTTTCTATCATTAGTTTGAAAAAGTTGAGACACCTATTTGACTAGTCCTAAATTTAAGTTGGAAATGCTATCACTTACTTGGTTTTACCTGTAAATCTAAATAAAACAATTACTCTTCAAATAACATATTTAACACAAATAAAATAAACCAAGTATATTATTTTCCAGTTTTGTGATCGGGATATGAGGCTTTTACTAGGTAATAGCGATGTTTTAAGTCGATATTTATGACATTTAACTGGTTTTCCCTGAAAATTTTATTAACAGCTGTTTGTAGTTATAGTTAGTATTTATATGAATGATAGGCAGTTTTATAGAAAAAACAAATTTACTACCACCCGTGATATTCCTCCGGTATCACTCCCTTATCACATAGCTGTATCAAATCTTTCTTTTTTGATATGTTTATTGGCAAATGTGCATCATAAAGTCGCTCAAGTTTTTCAAGATTGCTTGTATTAGTTGATAACTTGGCGTGCTTTTTTCTTGTTGATTGCCGTTTAGTATCACCAAGGAAATAATTGAAGCTTATTGACATGTCATAATTAAAATAGATTCTGTTTGTCTCTTCTTTCACGAATCTCATTTTTTTATCTTCAACCACATTATTTTTTCGCCGTTTTGGTCTTTTGTACGGTTTTTAATTAAAGTGTGAGACAAATTTTTTAAGTCATAAAAGTCGTAGTATTCAAATTCTTAACATTTGTATGGTTCTATACATACTTTTTTATCATCAACCTTGATATTTTTAGTTCCTCTTGCATTTTGAAAAATAAAAAAGTAATCTGGCATCCCATAAATAGATCTGTGTTTTTTAGCGGTTTCGATACTACTAATCATAGAGTCAACTCCATATAGGAATGTCCAGACTCTAAAAATTTGTGTTAGTAAGTATCCCATAATAGTAAGGCTGCAATATGCTGATTACGATCTTGTCCTCGGCAGGTATCAGAAAGTAAACTTATTTCACTTACATATTCTGGAACAGTTTTGATAAGTAGTGGAGTATAATGCTTCCTATTTCAGAACTTCCTCGTCTACCGTTAATTTCTGACCAGGTAAAACAGTAAGCTGCATTTGGTAATGCGGCTTCATATACACACAAATTGTAGACTTATAATTTTCGAGAATAATATAGTTGTCCAGTCAATCCACTTGGAATCTGTAGTACGGCCTGTAGATCGACAGTAATTAAAACAAAATCCCATTGTTCATTAAATATTTTGTTATCATTTTTTTTTTTTCAAGATTACATACTTCTTTTCTTTTCTGATGTTCCCTGTAACTGTCTTCGATTCAATTTGTCAGTTCAATTAGCCCTATCATATTTATTACAAACTAAACATTGATCTTTTTTAGGAACAAAAAAGCATAAATTATAGTCGTTAGAAAATATTCTTCGATATGTAATTTCGCTAACACCTTCCAGATTCTTCTGCTCACAGTCATTATATAAAGTGGTACATTTTTATTATACTTAAATTTTTGTCCAAATATCTACGCTTTTAACTTTGGCGAATATAATGTGGGCCAATGATTGGAAAAGACTCAATATGAGCCTTCACGATTTGTCGGGTTTCACTGCTTGTTTTATTTGGCGGTGTATGTTTGGATGGCGTTGTCTTACAAAAAAATTTCTCACATACCTGTATGTCTTGACCATTCAAAGAAAAGTAACACTTTTTGGAAAATGCACGTGGTTTTTTTAAACTTCAACAAACTGCAACGACTCTCTTTTGTGGCTCCATTTTAATACGTGAAATAAGAAAATGTTTCTGGCCTATATATTCTAACTTCCAATATCACGACATAGTCTTTGTCTGTAATCTTCGCTGAAATAACTGGCACATTTGTAAACGCACTCTGAAAAATTAACTGGTTTTGGCAATTTTGATGGTCTATTCTTTTTTTTTTTATCTCAAAAGGCAAATATAATACCTAACTAGTTATTGTAGTTGGCACTAAATTGTTCGTGGGTGCACCTATTTCAGTATTTTCTTTCTCACCATTTAGGCTATCAAGATCAGCTGTTTGTAAATCATACAGACTTCCTAGAGAGAGTGATCTCTCTTCACTTGGCTGATATGTGGGGTCTACATCTGAAAAGTCACTATCAAAAATGGATTCCATCATTGAGACTATATTGTTCTAAGAATCATCAAGAATTGAACTGCTGTCTTCAGTTTCAAAGAAATCTAAAAAAAAAGATATTGCACAAGTAACTAATTAATACCTATTAACAAAGTATTTTAAAACTTTTTTCCTAGCCACAAATATAGAACACAAGCAATTTTATTTAATAGTATGCTTAATTTTAGCATAATCTTTTAACTTAACACCATTAAGATCATTTATGGTTTTAGCTTAGTAATAATTTCTAAATTTTAACTTAAACCGTTTTCAGGTAGAATGAAGTAAGTGTACTTAAAGGTTTTTACTAGTCGATATGAAAGAGAAATTTTAATAAATCATACACGTAAAATATATTAAAGACACTTATCACCTTTTTACTGAATATGGTATGCAGTAGTAGAAATATATTGTTGTCCGGCATAATAATATATGTGGGCTTACTTTGTTTTACATGCAACATAACTTTAATTTTATGGAAGTAAGAAGCGATATATTGTTTTATTTGAAAAGGAAAAATTGGTTAGGTGTAACTTATTTGTTTATTACATTCACACATACACATACACATCTGCTGAATGGTAAGTCGTATCATTAGTTGGGTTTTACCTGTATGTAGAGCGGAAATAGCTGAGAATTTTGGTATTGTTGTGTATTTATTAAAAGGTTCAATATTTATAACACTTACGGATTTAATTTATTTCTTTATTTATATTAACTTATCTGACAATAATTTATTATATCCGTACGTAACAAATTCGCGAGCGCGGGTCTTGAGAATTGACTGGCCCTCCATATAAAAATGTCGTATTTATATACGAAATCCTGATATAGCAGAACAGCATCGAAAGATCGCATTGTCTTGCATCGAAAAATCGAGAAGCATCTAGTTGGAGGATTCACCATAATTTGAACCTAGATCCTTCGCCAAATTTCTACAACAAAACAGAATTATTAGTCATCATATATTTAGGCCAGTATATATTTATCGTAACATTGCCCCCCTCTTAAAAGATGGTTCCTCCTGGAACCTTGTCGGGACTGGAACCGGAACTGTATGCTGGTATCGGCAACTGGACCCTCTTTTACAACTTCCAGTTGTATAAAAATGACAAGGGACGGTTTTCTCTCCGCACCAGTAACTATGCGGATTGCAACAGACTAACACCTGGACTTCGGTGTCTTTAAAGATCTCCTCCACCATATTTCGGATAACCCTCCAATCTAATTGGCGGCACTCCAACTTTGACATGGCTAACTTTTGCACGTCGGACTCTAGTACGTGCTCTCTCAATTGAAGTAAGGCTTCCCATACATCTCGGTAGGTAGGTTGGTCACGGGCAGTGTCTTTTGTTACCAGGTAGAAAAGGTAACGTGATGCATCTTGGAGTTTCAAGGTTTTACCGGGAGCTGGCACTTGGCATTGAAGTTCTGCAACTCGACCAAACTTCCTTCGAAAGACGGATGCCAACCCTGGTGCGTCTTTGATACTGGCCGGGATGGTAAGGGCCAGCGAGTAGTCATCGGGGAGCGCGAGTAGATCTTGCTTTTCTTCAGTGGTAACACCATGTCTCGCTTTACCGGTACCTCCATAGGCACCCATGAATTCCTCAAACGTGAGGTCAGACACATCGTGGATTTGGTTTACTTCCACTTCTTCATCTACGTTGTGGTCACCTTCGAAAGACGCCAACCGGTTATGGTGTACTATCATCGGCTTTCCCCTCGGAATCTTGCTTATTCGGTAGATGACATCGTTGATCTTCTCCATAATGAGGTATGGACCTTCCCAAAACTGCTGCAATTTGGGAGAACAACCTTTTCGCTTCTTGGGATTATACAGCCATACTTTGTCGTTCTTCTTAAAGCAACCCTTTTCGGCTTGTGTATCGTACCGTTTCTTCATTCTGTCGCTAGCGTGGGAACGGACCAACTCATGTACATCGTCCATTCTTTTTCGTAATTCGATCACATAATCTTCACCTGCTACATCTTCTCCAGGTTTACATCCAAACTCGAGATCACAAGGTAGTCGCATTTCGCGTCCGAATAGGACTTTGGCTGGTGTCTGGCCTGTTGATTCGTTAACAGCAGATCTGTAGGCCATTGTGAAGAACGGAAGGTATTGGTCCCAGTCTCGCTGATGATCGGACACCATCTTTGTCAAATACTTGCCAACTGTCCTATTCATTCGTTCTACCATACCATCCGATTGCGGATGATACGCGGTAGTTCTTGTTTTCTTCATGCCTAGTCTATCACATATTCCTTGGAATAGATCGCTTTCGAAGTTCCTGCCTTGGTCAACTATGGATCTCCAAAGGCACTCCAAATCGGCTGATATATTCTTGGATCAACTTATCTGCAACGGTGGCGGCCTTCTGGTCTGGAAGTGCGTAAATCTCGATCCACTTAGTAAAGTAATCCATTACTACCAGCATGTACTTGCCTCCATTTTCACTTTCTGGAAATGGCCCAGCGATGTCCAAAGCTATTCTTTCAAACGGGCTTCCAACATTATATTGTCTCATAGGAGCTCTCCTTTTTCGGTGAGGCCCGTTACTCGTAGCACAAATAGTACATTTCTTACACAGTCTTTTACGTCGTCGGAACTGTTCATCCAATAAAACCGTTCCCGAATTCGCTGAAGGGTTTTCCTTACACCAAAATGCCCTCCCGATGGACTGTCGTGTAACTGACGAAGTACTTCGGCTATTCTGCTCTTTGGGATCACCAACTGTCTTCTCTTCTCTGAACCGTCATCATTTTCCAGGACTCGTTTAAGCAAGCCATCTTCGATGATAAATGAGTCCCACTGGGCCCAATACGTCTTAACTACTGAGCATAGGTTTGATATTTCCTGCCAAGGTGGTCGACGGTTTTCCTCTTTCCATTTTCGGATTTTTTGTATAGCTGGATCTCTCTCTTGTTCTTCCCTGATCTTAGTAGGCGTCCAGTCGTTGTTGACAATCGTCGTTCTTAGCACTGCTGCTTCCTTGGATTCCGTTTTGTTGCAGTGGGAACACTCTGCTGAGCATGGCCTTCTGGAAAGAGAATCAGCGTTTCTGTGGCTAACTCCGGCCCGGTGCTCAATCTTAAAATCGTATTCTTGGAGTCGTTCGATCCACCTGGCTATCTGACCCTCTGGATTCTTAAACTGCATCAACCACTTAAGGGCGGCATGGTCGGTTCGGATTAGAAACTTTCTGTCATAGATGTATTGATAGAAGTGTTCTACTGATTTAACTACTGCTAGAAGTTCTCTTCTCGTGACGCAATAATTCCGCTCAGGTTTTGAAAGAACTTTACTAAAATATCCGAGGACTCGTTCCTGTCCTCCTTGAATCTGAGACAGCACTCCTCCAATTCCCACATTACTTGCATCCGTATCTAAGATGAACTCTCCTTCTGGCAGTGGATACCCCAAAATTGGTGCTGTTATTAAATGCTTTTTCAACGTTTCAAAGGCATTTTGGCAGTCTATATCCCAGCGGTATTCTCTTGCTTCCTCTGTAAGTCGCGTTAATGGCTTAGCGATATCTGCAAACTTCTTAATAAACCTCCGGTAGTAAGTACATAGTCCAAGAAAACTTCTCACTTGATGTTTGTCAGTTGGTTTTGGCCATTCCTTAATGGAATCGATTTTTCCCTTATCCACGGCCACTCCTTCTTTACTGACTATATGACCCAGATAATTGACTTTACCTTGAAATAGCTGGCACTTCTTGGGGTTTAGCATCAATTGGGCAGCTTTAAGTCGATTAAAAACGTTTTCTAAATTCCTCAAATGATCTTCGAATGTCTCCCCCAAGACGATTATGTCATCTAAATAAACCAGGCATGTTTTCCAAGATAACCCTCTCAACACATTTTCCATAAGCCTCTCAAATGTCGCAGGAGCATTACAAAGTCCAAATGGCATAACGTTGAATTGCCACAATCCAGATCCTGTGGTGAAGGCTGTCTTTTCTTTATCGACTGGGTCCATTTCTACCTGCCAGTATCCAGACTTCAAATCCAAAGTAGAAAACAATTTACTTCCAGCCAATGTGTCCAATGTGTCATCGATCCGAGGCAGAGGATAACTATTTTTCTTGGTAACGTTGTTCAGCAAACGGTAATCCACACAGAACCTCGTCGTTCCGTCTTTCTTCTTAACCAGGACCACCGGAGAGACCCATGGGCTCGTAGAAGGTTCTATCACCCCGTCTTTCTTCATTTCCTGAACAATCGTTTCAGCTTCCTCTCTCTTCGCCTGTGGTAATCGTCGAGATGTTTGACGAATTGGCTTAGCATTACCAGTATCAATTTTATGCTTAACAACGGTAGTTCTTCCCGTCTTTCCTCCTTTCGGTACGAAAATATCACGATACTGCCGAAGAAATTCCCTTAATTTCCTTTTCTCCATCTGATTTAGAGACTGTCCTGCAACTGCAACCATTTGGTCGAATTTGTCGTTGGAATTATCAGATGTTGTCGCCTGACGGATTATGGATGTCACAGGTACACAAGTTCCTACCTTTGTCTCTTTCTTGATGGTCACTGGGTAGTCGTTGACATTGATAAGTCTCACAGGAATTTCTTTAGCCGAAGTTACCAATTCCTTTCCAATTATGATTCCACGGCCAACCTCATCGTCGTGGTTCCAAGGCTCCATCATAATAGGTCTCCCTTCGTCTACAATTCCCTGTAGTCGCGCTACTATGATCGTTTCGCTTCTCGCAGGCACGACTGTATCTTCTGTAATGGCTGCTTGCACAGTGTTGTCATTATGTGGATGGAGAAATACCTCCTCGTTGCCAACTTTGATTACCTTATTCTTAAAATCCAATTGGAATCCATGCATATTCATTACGTCCATTCCTAATATAACATCCTCTTCGATGTCAGCAACTATAACAGTATGGACAAACTTTTCTGCTCCAATTCCCAATTGTACCTGGATTTCTCCATGAATGTTGGCATTTTCACCTGTAGCGGTCCGAAGTCGCAACCTCGTTGGTAACAGTTTCTTTCGGCTGTTTATAACTGTTGGACGTATAATGGTTCTGGTCGCTCCGGTATCCACCAACAACGTATGTCTTTTACCATTTATTTCTCCATCTACATATACACTATCTTCACGACATTTCAAAGAAGCTATTAGTATGAGAGGGTCTTTGGAAAAGTTTCGGGTCGAAGCTGCTCCCCTAAAGCCAACTCGTTCTGGTTTTCCTGATGGTGAGTTTCTTGATTTTATGGTCTTCGTTTTCTTGCATGTAATAATTTTCATCATATTAACGAGCTGGTCAAGTTTATCTTCATCTCCTTCCTTTCTTACAGTCCTAACTTTACAGTACCCGCCAGAGGCCTGCGTAGCTGACTCGTATTCGAGGGCGGCGGATAGGACATCAACTAGCGTCTTGTGACGAGCTAATCGCAGTGTTCTCTGCATTTCATGATCACGAAGACCATCAATAAACGTTTGAACGGCCAATTTTTCCATCATGTCTTCGGGAGCTGTTGGATAAGCATATCGTACTAATCTGGCAATATCTACCTCATATTCTTGAAGAGCCTCATCTTTCTTCTGTCTACGATTTTTAAGCTGTGACTGATATACATGCTCCAAATGTTCGTGGCCATATCGCATATTTAACCTCTTCTTCAGTTGTTCGAAATCATCGGTCTCCTCTACGGCTATGGTCTGAAGCACATCTAAGGCATCTCCTCGAAGAGCGATAGTCAGGTTTACAGCCTTTTCTTTTTCAGACCATCCATTTGCTCTTGCGGCTGATTCGAACTGTTTCATGTAGTTGTTCCATGATGATTTTCCGTCGAAAGTTGGGACTTTAACATGAATAGAACCTCCACTTCCTTCAAATTTCGGCCGTGTCTCCAACTTACATTTCGTCTCGTCTTCTTTTGTCTCTGCTGTAATTGGATTGTTTCCTCTCTCTGCTGTCCCTGTTTCCTCCAGCTTCTTTTCCATCTCTTTCATCTTTTCTTCGAAGGCCGACATATCGGCAGCAACTTGGTTTTTTAACGAAGATATTCTATCGTCGAGGGCAGACATCTCAGAAGTGACTTTAGAGATTTCCGAAGAGATGTTAGCAGAAACTTTGCTTTCCAGGGACGAAATCTCGTTAGAAACTTTGTTTTCTAATGACGCGATGTCACCAGAAACTTTGGCTACATCAGAAGATACCTTCGAAATATCGTCAGAAACTTTGTTCTCTAATTTCGAAATCGACGAGATAACAGCATCCTCAAATATATAAGTCTCTGGATCTAGTCCTTCTTCTAGCAAAGCGTTCTTTAGTCGTTGGACTAACTCAGCCTTTTTTCCGGTAGAAGCTAATTCTCTGTCTTCGAGATGTCTTCTTAAATTAGTCACTGTCAGCTCATAAATCGTCGTCATTTTCACAATTTATTTTATATTCACTTGTATTATTATTATAAGTCTAATTTATGTTCGATCTCACTTCTGCCACCATTTGTTGTGTATTTATTAAAAGGTTCAATATTTATAACACTTACGGATTTAATTTATTTCTTTATTTATATTAACTTATCTGACAATAATTTATTATATCCGTACGTAACAAATTCGCGAGCGCGGGTCTTGAGAATTGACTGGCCCTCCATATAAAAATGTCGTATTTATATACGAAATCCTGATATACTAGAACAGCATCGAAAGATCGCATTGTCTTGCATCGAAAAATCGAGAAGCATCTAGTTGGAGGATTCACCATAATTTGAACCTAGATCCTTCGCCAAATTTCTACAACAAAACAGAATTATTAGTCATCATATATTTAGGCCAGTATATATTTATCGTAACAGTATACTTAGCTTAATATTTTAAAATTTGTCATTTACCTGGTTTTCGCAGTATACCGACGATATATGCAAGTTATTGTTTTTTATTAAATCTGATAAATTAAAAGATCTTGGAATACGAATTTTTTCCTTATTGATATACTCGTATATTTTTATTATAAATTGGTATAAACATCGTGTATTTGTTTGCCATAAATTTAACATTGTTTTCCTTAGATGAGAATTTATATCTTCAATTACACATTTATATTCTGATTTTTAGATGGTTCATTATTTTTAGCAATTTTATCTACTATTTAATTATTTAATATTCCACAATAAGCTTTTATCCAACAAAACATTACATTAGATCCTCTTAATTTTATTGTACCCACCAGGTTTATAATTTCAGATAACACATAATTAAATCCAATATTGTTATATTTAGAAATATTTTCAATTTTTTGTATACTGTCCACGAAAAGAACGCAGCAATAACGTAAAATGTGTACTTTGTATGGGAAACCATCCGGCCAACTATAAGGGCTGCAGCGTATACAAACAAATACAAAAAGAAAAATTCCCCCAACTCAGAAAGAATCAAGAGACCCACAGAACAGACACCTATGAAACCAATAGTCAAAGAGTAACCTCTGGTGTTTCTTACGCTTAAAAAACTTCAGGAAATTGTCAAGCGGATGAAATCACAAATCAACAAACTAATGTCGGCTCAAACCATTCAACGAAAATTGCCAACCTTGAAAACTTGATGACAAAACTAGTAGAGAGAATGGACACTATGCTTAATCTTCTTATGACTATGATTTCCAAAATGCACTAATGTCACACAGACTTAAAATAGCCGTCTGGAACTCAAATGGCCTAACGAACCACATTCAAGAAATAAAAATTTTCCTCGACGAGAAGAAAATTGATGTTATGCTTGTATTAGAAGCTCATCTAAGACACAAAAACTATATCAAAATTCCAAAATACATTGTCCACTACACAAAACATCCAAATGACAAGGCACACGGTGGCACAGCTATCATTATCAAATCTAATATAAAACACCATGAGTTAAATAAGCTCAGTGAAAAGTACCTGCAATCAACTAGCATTGTCATCGAAGACTGGCTAGGCAACCTTACCTTATCTGCGGTCTACTGTCCTCCTGGTCAACCAATCAACGAAAACAACTTTAGCACCTATTTCAGTTCTCTTGGACTCAAATTCATAGCAGGAGGAGACTTTAACTGTAAACATCATCACTGGGGCTCTAGGGTAATCACAACAAGGGGTAGACAACTGCTGAAGTCAATAACAGTAAACAACCTACAACACATATCTACAGGAGAACCAACTTATTGGCCTACAGATCCAAATAAAACACCAGATCTCTTAGACTTCTGTGTGATTAAAGGTATCTCTCTTAACTATTTAGCAATAGAATTATGCTGGGACCTCTCTTCAGATCATTCTCCCATTCTAATTGACCTAGACTCCAAAATCATACTCAGAAATAAGCCTCCAGTCCCTAACCAATAATCAAACAAATTGGAAAATATTCCGAAGCGCACTCGCAGAACAAATACCAACGAACTTGTCACTTAAAACAGAATTACAAATTGAAAATGCAGTACAACACCTTACTATCTCCATACAAAAGGCAGGTTGGATTTCTACTCCTGAACAAACAACATGGAAGGAAAGCATAAACTGTTCGCAAAGTGCAAAAAACCTGATCGATGAGAAAAGAAAACTTATGAAAAAGTGGCAAAACACACACGCTCCTATTGACAAACAAAATTTAAACAGAATTACCAGAAGACTTAAAAATCCATTAAAAGAAGAGAAAAACAGGGGGATCCAAACTTACTTAGAAAATTTGACTCCATCCAAAGACACCAATTATTCTCTATGGAAGGCGACGAGAAAGGTAACAGGTCCACAAGACGCCATAGCTACTCTAAAAATGTCAAAGGTAAATGGGCAGGAACAGACACAAAAAAATCTGAGACATTCGCTAAACATCTTTCTACAGTATTTAGTCCATTTAACAGAGTAGTGCCATTAGAACAAGAAGAACCATTTAATTCTTTTCTTGAGGCTCCATATCAAATGGATCTACCAATCAGCAAGTTTAATATTAAAGAAGTAAAACAGATAATAAAGAATGAGATACAACCCAATAAGGCTCCGGGATTCGACCTCATAACGGGTAAGATCCTCCAGGAACTAACCAATGACTGTTACAGAATAATCACTTTGATCTTCAATGCTATGCTTAGTCTGCATTACTTCCCTCTGCAATGGAAAGTGGCACAGATTATACTCATTCAAAAACCTGGTAAAGATCCAAAAGATGTCAATTCATACCGACCGATTAGTCTACTCCCAGTCATCTCTAAGGTCTTCGAAAAACTTCTGCTACGAAAAATCAAACCAATATTGGACGAAAAGTGTCTCATACCTGACCATCAATTCGGTTTTCGTAACCAACATGGTACAATCGAACAAGTTCACAGACTATACACAACAATAAGAAGTAGTCTCGAGAACAAGTAGTACTGTACTGCAGCCTTTTTAGACGCCTCTCAAGCTTTTGACGAGGTGTGGCATACAGGACTTCTGTACAAATTAAAGAAAAATTTACCTTACCCTTACTTTAAACTACTTCAATCATACCTTACAGAAAGGAGATATCTGGTAAAATATAGTGAAGCCTATACAAAACTCTACCCCATCCTATCTGGTGTACCTCAGGGTAGTGTGCTCGGACCGATTCTGTACCTGATATATACGGCTGACTTGCCAATAAGCAATAACCTAACGCTTGCAACATTCGCAGATGATACTGCTTTCTTGGCCTCTCATAGCAACCCAATAATAGCATCAGAGAGACTGCAACTACATCTGAACAAAACAAATGAATGGCTTAAACTCTGGAGAATTAGAGTAAACCCCTCAAAATCCACACAAATTAGATTCACTCTAAGAAGAGGTACATGTCCACAAGTTAACCTCAATGGACATCCTTTGCCCCAAAAGCAGGACGTAAAATACTTAGGTATTCACCTTGACAAACGTCTAACTTGGACCAAACATATATGGACGAAAAGGCTTAAATTCGGAATTTTATACAGAAAACTTTACTGGATGTTGGGAAAAAACTCCCACCTATCGATTGACAATAAGTTGCTGATATACAATACAATAATAAAACCCATTTGGACATATGGCTCACAGCTCTGGGGTTAAGCTAGCAAATCTAATATTATGATAATACAAAGATTCCAATCCAAAACTCTGAGAACAATCGCTAATGCACCTTGGTATATCCAGAATGATGCAATACATAGAGATCTTCAGGTACTAACAGTCTCTGAAGAGTGCAAAAAAACTTCTGAACAATATCAAAACAGGTTGCGGGTGCATCCTAATACCCTGGCACACAATCTTCTCAACAACCAACAAGCGAAGAGATTGAAGCGACATGACCCCTTGGACCTACCTCACCGATCCTGACAGAGCCTACAGAGGTGGGAGTTACGCCTTCAACAGCACCCAGCCATTGTGATCAGTGCCGCTTTTACTGCTCGCGTATCAGTGTATGTGCGCATCCTATCGGTAAAAAGCCAATTTGTGTCGTGATGATTTGGTCACTGGACCTTACATCTCTCTGTCATGTAAAGACAAAAAATTTTACTTATTATTTTCACTGCAAAACAAATTGTAAAACTCTTAAATGTTAATAAAAAAAATTGTATTGAACTTTTACTATCAGAGAATATAACGTAATTAGATTTTGTTCTTGAGAAATTACTAATATATTTAAATGCTTCTAATATTGCTATTAATTCAGCGGTATATATCGAGGTTTTAATATTTAGATCTACTACTGTACTAAATTTTCGATCTGGATCGTAAAAGGCGGATGTAACCTTTAAATCTGATTTAGATGCATCCGAAAAAATATATGAATAATTAGGGAACATAGACTTTATGTCAGCTTGGAACATGCTATTCCGGATATATTGTGGAAATTCTGCGTAGTCTCTAAGATATCCTACTTTTTTGCTGTCCAAGTGTTCTAATTCTAATTTAAATCATAGTAATTCTCTTGAAGTCGAAATGTCCTTACTAGGTTGTATCCTTACGTATGTGTACGATTTAACAATAGAAATTGTAGGCTTTTTTTGCCAATATTCCTTAACTAGATCGGAAATACTGAGCTCAAAGCATTTTTGGACTACCGGACTTTTCTTTGGATACATTTTTAATGAAAACTTCTCCGTTAAGTAATATCTTCTGAAATTTAGTGGAGGTTTATTGCATTCTACATTTAAATTTGAAATGGGCGTACTCTTAAGTGCACCTATACTTATTCTTAAGACTTTATTTACTAGTCTATCTAATTTCTTTATCTATTATTAAACGAATATAAGCTTTATAAAAGGTAAGCGTAACATTTGGATCAGCTCCCCAACTTGTATGACACACTGATCTTATTGCATTTAATCCTTTTTCTGTTTTTGTTATTAAGCGGTCTATGTGTTCGTTCCACAATAACTTCCTATCTATTACCATAACCAAATAGTTAATGGATGATTAAACCTCAAAATTAACGTTATTGAATACTATAGATTGTGGTAATCTATGTTTTTTGGAGAATATACATGCTTGGGTTTTTTTGTAGAGATGCTGAGTCCTATATTAAAATAACTATTGTCGAAAACATTTTACTCATTATATTGATACCTTGATCGATTTCAACTTTAGGCACATATATACACACATCATCAGCAAGCTGTAGAACATTTCCTCTTGTATTAATTTTTTTGTGTAACTCTGAGGTATAAATGAAATATAGTAAAGGACTAAGGATGCTTCCTTGCGGTAACCCAACATTAGAAATTCTTGGATCCAATAGTTCATTATTGACTTGAAGTTGTAGATTTCTATTTGAATACTGTTTTATTATTCTTTTACCAAAGTCACTGGGTATTCCTATCTTCTCCATTTGTTGATAGAGGATATTTAATTTGATATTATCATATGCACCTTCTACATCTATGAATAGAGGTACCAGATATTTACGTTCAGAAAAGGATATATTAATGTCTAGGATAAGGTTAGCTATATTTTCTGAAGTCGATCTTAGTTTACGAAACCCATATTGTGTATCACTAATTTGTTATTTTTCTCTAACCATAATTCTTCTCTTTACCATCCGTTCGAATGTTTTTAAAATACATGATACTAATGAAATTACTCTGAGATAGCGCGTTGAGTCTATTTTTTTATTTGGTTTTAAAATTGGTATAATTACATAATCCTTCCATGAATCCGGAAATTCAGCTTTTATCCATATTAAATTAATTATATTTAACAATTTTATTTTTTGAAACCTTGGTAAGTAATACAGGTAAACTATATTCTAGTTCTTTTAGAGTAAATTTATATAACAAATGCATAGTTAGAATTATTATTATTTACTTTTTTAGGATGGTTTACATTTAAATTTGGTGAAACCCAGGGCGGAGTTAACTTACTTAAAAATTCTTCAGTTCAATTATCTTTCTTTACTTGATTTTTTGGGACATTATAAGTATCTTTGATTTTTTAAATTTCTTTCCAAATTTCTTGGACCGGAGTATTTTTATTTAATTTATTACAAAATTCTCGCCAAGAAGCTTTTTTACTTTTTAATATTGTTTTTTTCTTAATTGCTCCTGTTTTCTGATATTTTATGTAATTTTCATATGTACTATTTCGTTTAAATTCTAAAATTAAATGAAATAATTCGTTTAAATTTTATAGCTTGTGCACATTCTGGGTTCCACCATTTTTTATTAGACTTACTATTGATCGTCATTTTTTTCTTAGGTATTGATAATTCACAAGCATTATTAATTATATATTGATAAATATATTATATATGTTATTATTATTTTCATCCAACCCAACCAATCCAACCAATTTCAACCAATCTGCTCTGTTCACGTTCCATCGGGTTCTCTCATTAACTATTGTTATATTATCAACACCGCTTTCAATTATTATTGGAAAGTGATCAGAACCTAGAGCTACATTTTTTACGTTCCAATCAAAACCGAAATGTTCCACAGCTGATTTATTTCTAGTGTATAATCTAGGTATTATAGTTTTGGCCCCATTATTTAAAAAACATAACTCACAGTCTTCTATTGCTGTTAATAGACTAAATCCAGCCCTATCATTCTGATCGCAACCCCATGCATTATGGTGATAATTAAAGTCTCCTGCCACCAAAAATGGTGTACTTAAACTATTAAAAAACTTTTTCCATTCACTCTCTGATACGTTTAAATTTGGTTTTGCATACACTGAATATATTGTTGTGAATTTATTAAAAGGTTCAATATTTATAACACTTATGGATTTAATTTATTTTTTATTTATATTAACTTATCTGACAATAATTTATATATATATATATATCCGTACGTAACGATTAAATTCGCAAGCGCGTCTTCAGAATTAACTGTCCCCTCCAAATAAAATGTCCTGTTAATATATGCCATTGCCTTCACGCTAGAACCATCGACAGCCTTCTCGATTAGCGGCGAAATTATAACGGTAAGGCAAACGGGTATTTTTTACATCGACTCGACCGTTTCTGGAAGGTCCCTTCAGGTAAATAGAAGCCTCTCGTAAAATCTAAAACATAAACATGTGAATAAAAACATGTTTAAAGGTTAAAACTATGACTCATATTTTTACGTAACATTGCCCCCCTCTCAAAAGATGGTTCCTCCTGGAACCTTGTCGGGACTAGAACTAGAACGGTATGCTGGTATCGGCAACTGGACCCTCTTTTACAACTTTCAGTTGTATAAAAATGACAAGGGACGGTTTTCTCTCCGCACCAGTAACTATGCGGATTGCAACAGACTAACACCTGGACTTCGGTGTCTTTAAAGATCTCCTCCACCATATTTCGGATAACCCTCCAATCTAATTGGCGGCACTCCAACTTTGGCATGGCTAACTTTTGCACGTCGGACTCTAGTACGTGCTCTCTCAGTTGAAGTAAGGCTTCCCATACATCTCGGTAGGTAGGTTGGTCACGGGCAGTGTCTTTTGTTACCAGGTAGAAAAGGTAACGTGATGCATCTTGGAGTTTCAAGGTTTTACCGGGAGCTGGCACCTGGCATTGAAGTTCTGCAACTCGACCAAACTTCCTTCGAAAGACGGATGCCAACCCTGGTGCGTCTTTGATACTGGCCGGGATGGTAAGGGCCAACGAGTAGTCATCGGGGAGCGCGAGTAGATCTTGCTTTTCTTCAGTGGTAACACCATGTCTTGCTTTACCGGTACCTCCATAGGCACCCATGAATTCCTCAAACGTGAGGTCAGACACATCTTGGACTTGGTTTACTTCCACTTCTTCATCTACGTCGTGGTCACCTTCGAAAGACGCCAGCCGGTTATGGTGTACTATCATCGGCTTTCCCCTCGGAATCTTGCTTATTCGGTAGATGACATCGTTGATCTTCTCCATGATGAGGTATGGACCTTCCCAAAACTGCTGCAATTTGGGAGAACAACCTTTTCGCTTCTTGGGATTATACAGCCAGACTTTGTCGTTCTTCTTAAAGCAACCCTTTTCGGCTTGTGTATCGTACAGTTTCTTCATTCAGTCGCTAGCGATCTGAAGGTGGGAACGGACCAACTCATGTACATCGTCCATTCTTCTTCGTAATTCGATCACATAATCTTCACCTGCTACATCTTCTCCAGGTCGACACCCAAACTCTAGATCACAAGGTAGTCGCATTTCGCGTCCGAATAGGACTTTGGCTGCTGCCTGGCCTGTTGATTCGTTAACAGCAGATCTGTAGGCCATTGTGAAAAACGGAAGGTATTGGTCCCAGTCTCGCTGATGATCGGACACCATCTTTGTCAAATACTTGCCAACTGTCCTATTCATTCGTTCTACCATACCATCCGATTGCGGATGATACGCGGTAGTTCTTGTTTTCTTCATGCCTAGTCTATCACATATTCCTTGGAATAGATCGCTTTCGAAGTTCCTGCCTTGGTCACTATGGATCTCCAAAGGCACTCCAAATCGGCTGATATATTCTTGGATCAACTTATCTGCAACGGTGGCGGCCTTCTGGTCTGGAAGTGCGTAAATCTCGACCCACTTAGTGAAGTTATCCATTACTACCAGCATGTACTTGCCTCCATTTTCACTTTCTGGAAATGGCCTAGCAATGTCCAAAGCTATTCTTTCAAACGGGCTTCCAACATTATATCGTCTCATAGGAGCTCTCCTTTTTCGGTAAGGCCTGTTACTCGTGGCACAAATAGTACATTTCTTACGCCAGTCTTTTACATCGTCGGAACTGTTCATCCAATAAAACCGTTCCCGAATTCGCTGAAGGGTTTTCCTTACACCAAAATGCCCTCCCGATGGACTGTCGTGTAACTGACGAAGTACTTCGGCTATTCTGCTCTTTGGGATCACCAACTGTCTTCTCTTCTCTGAACCGTCATTGAGTCCCACTGGGCCCAATACGTCTTAACTACTGAGCATAGGTTTGATATTTCCTGCCAAGGTGGTCGACGGCTTTCCTCTTTCCATTTTCGGATTTTCTGTATAACTGGATCTCTCTCTTGTTCTTCCCTTATCTTAGTAGGCGTCCAGTCGTCGTTGACAATCGTCGTTCTTAGCACTGCTGCTTCCTTGGATTCCGTTTTGTTGCAGTGGGAACACTCTGCTGGGCATGGCCTTCTGGAAAGAGAATCAGCGTTTCTGTGGCTAACTCCGGCCCGGTGCTCAATCTTAAAATCGTATTCTTGGAGTCGTTCGATCCACCTGGCTATCTGACCCTCTGGATTCTTAAACTGCATCAACCACTTAAGGGCGGCATGGTCGGTTCGGATTAGAAACTTTCTGCCATAGAGGTATTGATAGAAGTGCTCTACTGATTTAATTACTGCTAGAAGTTCTCTTCTCGTGACGCAATAATTCCGCTCAGGTTTTGAAAGAACTTTACTAAAATATCCGAGGACTCGTTCCTGTCCTCCTTGAATCTGAGACAGCACTCCTCCAATTCCCACGTTACTTGCATCCGTATCTAAGATGAACTCTCCTTCTGGCAGTGGATACCCTAAAATTGGTGCTGTTATTAGATGTTTTTTTAAGGTCTCAAAGGCATTTGGGCAGTCTGTATCCCAGCGGTATTCTCTTGCTTCCTCTGTAAGTCGCGTTAATAGCTTAGCGATATCTGCAAACTTCTTAATAAACCTCCGGTAGTAAGTACATAGTCCAAGAAAACTTCTCACTTGATGTTTGTCAGTTGGTTTTGGCCATTCCTTAATGGAATCGATTTTTCCCTTATCCACGGCCACTCCTTCTTTACTGACTATATGACCCAGATAATTGACTCTACCTTGAAATAGCTGGCACTTCTTGGGGACTCTGAGATAGCGGTCAGCTTTATGTCGATTAAAAACGTTTTCTAAATTCCTCAAATGATCTTCGAATGTCTCCCCCAAGACGATTATGTCATCTAAATAAACCAGGCATGTTTTCCAAGATAACCCTCTCAACACATTTTCCATAAGCCTCTCAAATGTCGCAGGAGCATTACAGAGTCCAAATGGCATAACGTTGAATTGCCACAATCAAGATCCTGTGGTGAAGGCTGTCTTTTCTTTATCTACTGGGTCCATTTCTACCTGCCAGTATCCAGACTTCAAATCCAAAGTAGAAAACAATTTACTTCCAGCCAATGTGTCCAATGTGTCATCGATCCGAGGCAGAGGATAACTATCTTTCTTGGTAACGTTGTTCAGCAAACGGTAATCCACACAGAACCTCGTCGTTCCGTCTTTCTTCTTAACCAGGACCACCGGAGAGACCCATGGGCTCGTAGAAGGTTCTATCACCCCGTCTTTCTTCATTTCCTGAACAATCGTTTCAGCTTTCTCTCTTTTCGCCTGTGGTAATCGTCGAGCTGTTTGACGAATTGGCTTAGCATTACCAGTATCAATTTTATGCTTAACAACGGTAGTTCTTCCCGTCTTTCCTCCTTTCGGTACGAAAATATCACGATACTGCCGAAGAAATTCCCTTAATTTCCTTTTCTCCATCTGGTTTAGAGACTGTCCTGCAACTGCAATTATTTGGTCGAATTTGTCGTTGGAATTATCAGATGTTGTCGCCTGACGGATTATGGATCTCACAGGTACACAAGTTCCTACTTTTGTCTCTTTCTTTATGGTCACTGGGTAGTCATTGACATTGATAAGCCTCACAGGAATTTCCTTAGCCAAAGTCACCAATTCCTTTCCAATTATGATTCCACGGCCAACCTCATAGTCGTGGTTCCAAGGCTCCATCATAACAGGTCTCCCTTCGTCCACAATTCCCTGTAGCCGCGCTACTATGATCGTTTCGCTTCTCGCAGGCACGACTGTATCTTCTTTAATGGCTGCTTGCACAGTGTTGTCATTATGTGACTGGAGAAATACTTCCTCGTTGCCAACTTTGATTACCTTATTCTTAAAATCCAATTGGAATCCATGCATATTCATTACGTCCATTCCTAATATAACATCCTCTTCGATGTCAGCAACTATAACAGTATGGACAAACTTTTCTGCTCCAATTCCCAATTGTACCTGGATTTCTCCATGAATGTTGGCATTTTCACCTGTAGCGGTCCGAAGTCGCAACCTCATTGGTAACAGTTTCTTTCGGCTGTTTATAACTGTCGGGCGTATAATGGTTCTGGTAGCTCCGGTATCCACCAACAACGTATGCTTTTTACCATTTATGTCTCCATCTGCATATACACTATCTTCACGACTCTGAGATAGCGCGTTTAGTATGAGAGGGTCTTTGGAAAAGTTCTGGGTCGAAGCTGCCCCACCTAAGGCTGACCCGTTCTAGTTTTTCTGATGGTGAGTTTCTTGATTTGCGTCGTACCTAGGGTGTTTACAGGAGCTTCGTACGTGTCCTATTTCGCCACAATTCCAGCATCTGATGGTCTTCGTTTTCTTATATGTCATGCTTTTCATCATATTAACGAGCTGGTCAAGTTTATCTTCATCTCCTTCCTCTTTTACAGTCCTAACTTTACTGTACCCGCCAGAGGCCTGCGTAGCTGACTCGTATTTGAGGGCGGCGGATAGGACATCAACCAGCGTCTTGTGACGAGCTAATCGTAGTGTTCTCTGCATTTCATGATCACGAAGACCATCAATAAACGTTTGAACGGCCAATTTTTCCATCATGTCACTCTGAGATAGCGCG